>NW_027365355.1:0-120048 GCF_046119375.1 Phyllobates terribilis
TGTGCATTTACAATATTCATTGATTTTTGCCATTGAAAAACATGTTTTTCATATACCAGAAATGTTTGAAGCTACTGACTGAATGAAAGGAGCTGGCATCTCACTCTCTTTGAATCTTCTTTATCATGCTAGGATTAACAGGAAAAAGCAAAAAATTTCAGAATTGCACCTTGCAATGTGGAGATATCACTGTTTGTGCATTTACAATATTCATTGATTTTTGCCATTGAAAAACATGTTTTTCATATACCAGAAATGTTTGAAGCTACTGACTGAATGAAAGGAGCTGGCATCTCACTCTCTTTGAATCTTCTTTATCATGCTAGGATTAGCAGGAAAAAGCAAAAAATTTCAGAATTGCACGTTGCAATGTGGAGATATTACTGTTTGTGCATTTACAATATTCATTGATTTTTGCCATTGAAAAACATGTTTTTCATATACCAGAAATGTTTGAAGCTACTGACTGAATGAAAGGAGCTGGCATCTCACTCTCTTTGAATCTTCTTTATCATGCTAGGATTAACAGGAAAAAGCTAAAAATTTCAGAATTGCACCGTGCAATGTGGAGATATTACTGTTTGTGCATTTACAATATTCATTGATTTTTGCCATTGAAAAACATGTTTTTCATATACCAGAAATGTTTGAAGCTACTGACTGAATGAAAGGAGCTGGCATCTCACTCTCTTTGAATCTTCTTTATCATGCTAGGATTAGCAGGAAAAAGCAAAAAATTTCAGAATTGCACCTTGCAATGTGGAGATATTACTGTTTGTGCATTTACAATATTCATTGATTTTTGCCATTGAAAAAACATGTTTTTCATATACCAGAAATGTTTGAAGCTACTGACTGAATGAAAGGAGCTGGCATCTCACTCTCTTTGAATCTTCTTTATCATGCTAGGATTAACAGGAAAAAGCAAAGAATTTCAGAATTGCACCTTGCAATGTGGAGATATTACTGTTTGTGCATTTACAATATTCATTGATTTTTGCCATTGAAAAACGTTTTTCATATACCAGAAATGTTTGAAGCTACTGACTGAATGAAAGGAGCTGGCATCTCACTCTCTTTGAATCTTCTTTATCATGCTAGGATTAACAGGAAAAAGCAAAAAATTTCAGAATTGCACCGTGCAATGTGGAGATATTACTGTTTGTGCATTTACAATATTCATTGATTTTTGCCATTGAAAAACATGTTTTTCATATACCAGAAATGTTTGAAGCTACTGACTGAATGAAAGGAGCTGGCATCTCACTCTCTTTGAATCTTCTTTATCATGCTAGGATTAGCAGGAAAAAGCAAAAAATTTCAGAATTGCACCTTGCAATGTGGAGATATTACTGTTTGTGCATTTACAATATTCATTGATTTTTGCCATTGAAAAACATGTTTTTCATATACCAGAAATGTTGAAGCTACTGACTGAATGAAAGGAGCTGGCATCTCACTCTCTTTGAATCTTCTTTATCATGCTAGGATTAACAGGAAAAAGCTAAAAAATTTCAGAATTGCACCGTGCAATGTGGAGATATTACTGTTTGTGCATTTACAATATTCATTGATTTTTGCCATTGAAAAACATGTTTTTCATATACCAGAAATGTTTGAAGCTACTGACTGAATGAAAGGAGCTGGATCTCACTCTCTTTGAATCTTCTTTATCATGCTAGGATTAGCAGGAAAAAGCAAAAAATTTCAGAATTGCACCTTGCAATGTGGAGATATTACTGTTTGTGCATTTACAATATTCATTGATTTTTGCCATTGAAAAACATGTTTTTCATATACCAGAAATGTTTGAAGCTACTGACTGAATGAAAGGAGCTGGCATCTCACTCTCTTTGAATCTTCTTTATCATGCTAGGATTAACAGGAAAAAGCAAAAAATTTCAGAATTGCACCTTGCAATGTGGAGATATTACTGTTTGTGCATTTACAATATTCATTGATTTTTGCCATTGAAAAACATGTTTTTCATATACCAGAAATGTTTGAAGCTACTGACTGAATGAAAGGAGCTGGCATCTCACTCTCTTTGAATCTTCTTTATCATGCTAGGATTAACAGGAAAAAGCAAAAAATTTCAGAATTGCACCTTGCAATGTGGAGATATTACTGTTTGTGCATTTACAATATTCATTGATTTTTGCCATTGAAAAACATGTTTTTCATATACCAGAAATGTTTGAAGCTACTGACTGAATGAAAGGAGCTGGCATCTCACTCTCTTTGAATCTTCTTTATCATGCTAGGATTAGCAGGAAAAAGCAAAAAATTTCAGAATTGCACCTTGCAATGTGGAGATATTACTGTTTGTGCATTTACAATATTCATTGATTTTTGCCATTGAAAAACATGTTTTTCATATACCAGAAATGTTTGAAGCTACTGACTGAATGAAAGGAGCTGGCATCTCACTCTCTTTGAATCTTCTTTATCATGCTAGGATTAACAGGAAAAAGCTAAAAATTTCAGAATTGCACCGTGCAATGTGGAGATATTACTGTTTGTGCATTACAATATTCATTGATTTTTGCCATTGAAAAACATGTTTTTCATATACCAGAAATGTTTGAAGCTACTGACTGAATGAAAGGAGCTGGCATCTCACTCTTTGAATCTTCTTTATCATGCTGAGGAGCAGGAAAAAGCAAAAAATTTCAGAATTGCACCTTCAATGCGGAGAAATTACTGTTTGTGCATTTACAATATTCATTGATTTTTGCCATTGAAAAACGTCCAGAAATGATTGAAGCTACTGACTGAATGAAAGGAGCTGGCATCTCACTCTCTTTGAATCTTCTTTATCATGCTAAGAGGAGCAGGAAAAAGCAAAAAATTTCAGAATTGCACCTTGCAATGCGGAGAAATTACTGTTTGTGCATTTACAATATTCATTAATTTTTGCCATTGAAAAACATCATGTTATTCATATACCAGAAATGATTGAAGCTACTGACTGAATGAAAGGAGCTGGCATCTCACTCTCTTTGAATCTTCTTTATCATGCTAAGAGGAGCAGGAAAAAGCAAAAAATTTCAGAATTGCACCTTGCAATGCGGAGAAATTACTGTTTGTGCATTTACAATATTCATTGATTTTTGCCATTGAAAAACATCATGTTATTCATATACCAGAAATGTTTGAAGCTACTGACTGAATGAAAGGAGCTGGCATCTCACTCTCTTTGAATCTTCTTTATCATACTAAGAGGAGCAGGAAAAAGCAAAAAATTTCAGAATTGCACCTTGCAATGCGGAGAATTACTGTTTGTGCATTTACAATATTCATTGATTTTTGCCATTGAAAAACGTCCAGAAATGATTGAAGCTACTGACTGAATGAAAGGAGCTGGCATCTCACTCTCTTTGAATCTTCTTTATCATGCTAAGAGGAGCAGGAAAAAGCAAAAAATTTCAGAATTGCACCTTGCAATGCGGAATTACTGTTTGTGCATTTACAATATTCATTGATTTTTGCCATTGAAAAACGTCCAGAAATGATTGAAGCTACTGACTGAATGAAAGGAGCTGGCATCTCACTCTCTTTGAATCTTCTTTATCATGCTAAGAGGAGCAGGAAAAAGCAAAAAATTTCAGAATTGCACCTTGCAATGCGGAGAAATTACTGTTTGTGCATTTACAATATTCATTGATTTTTGCCATTGAAAAACATGTTTTCATATACCAGAAATGTTTGAAGCTACTGACTGAATGAAAGGAGCTGGCATCTCACTCTCTTTGAATCTTCTTTATCATGCTAGGATTAGCAGGAAAAAGCAAAAAATTTCAGAATTGCACCTTGCAATGTGGAGATATTACTGTTTGTGCATTTACAATATTCATTGATTTTTGCCATTGAAAAACATGTTTTTCATATACCAGAAATGTTTGAAGCTACTGACAATGAAAGGAGCTGGCATCTCACTCTCTTTGAATCTTCTTTATCATGCTAGGATTAACAGGAAAAAGCAAAAAATTTCAGAATTGCACCTTGCAATGTGGAGATATTACTGTTTGTGCATTTACAATATTCATTGATTTTTGCCATTGAAAAACATGTTTTTCATATACCAGAAATGTTTGAAGCTACTGACTGAATGAAAGGAGCTGGCATCTCACTCTCTTTGAATCTTCTTTATCATGCTAGGATTAACAGGAAAAAGCTAAAAATTTCAGAATTGCACCGTGCAATGTGGAGATATTACTGTTTGTGCATTTACAATATTCATTGATTTTTGCCATTGAAAAACATGTTTTTCATATACCAGAAATGTTTGAAGCTACTGACTGAATGAAAGGAGCTGGCATCTCTCTTTGAATCTTCTTTATCATGCTAGGATTAGCAGGAAAAAGCAAAAATTTCAGAATTGCACCTTGCAATGTGGAGATATTACTGTTTGTGCATTTACAATATTCATTGATTTTTGCCATTGAAAAACATGTTTTTCATATACCAGAAATGTTTGAAGCTACTGACTGAATGAAAGGAGCTGGCATCTCACTCTCTTTGAATCTTCTTTATCATGCTAGGATTAACAGGAAAAAGCAAAAAATTTCAGAATTGCACCTTGCAATGTGGAGATATTACTGTTTGTGCATTTACAATATTCATTGATTTTTGCCATTGAAAAACATGTTTTTCATATACCAGAAATGTTTGAAGCTACTGACTGAATGAAAGGAGCTGGCATCTCACTCTCTTTGAATCTTCTTTATCATGCTAGGATTAACAGGAAAAAGCTAAAAATTTCAGAATTGCACCGTGCAATGTGGAGATATTACTGTTTGTGCATTTACAATATTCATTGATTTTTGCCATTGAAAAACATGTTTTTCATATACCAGAAATGTTTGAAGCTACTGACTGAATGAAAGGAGCTGGCATCTCACTCTCTTTGAATCTTCTTTATCATGCTAGGATTAACAGGAAAAAGCAAAAAATTTCAGAATTGCACCTTGCAATGTGGAGATATCACTGTTTGTGCATTTACAATATTCATTGATTTTTGCCATTGAAAAACATGTTTTTCATATACCAGAAATGTTTGAAGCTACTGACTGAATGAAAGGAGCTGGCATCTCACTCTCTTTGAATCTTCTTTATCATGCTAGGATTAGCAGGAAAAAGCAAAAAATTTCAGAATTGCACGTTGCAATGTGGAGATATTACTGTTTGTGCATTTACAATATTCATTGATTTTTGCCATTGAAAAACATGTTTTTCATATACCAGAAATGTTTGAAGCTACTGACTGAATGAAAGGAGCTGGCATCTCACTCTCTTTGAATCTTCTTTATCATGCTAGGATTAACAGGAAAAAGCTAAAAATTTCAGAATTGCACCGTGCAATGTGGAGATATTACTGTTTGTGCATTTACAATATTCATTGATTTTTGCCATTGAAAAACATGTTTTTCATATACCAGAAATGTTTGAAGCTACTGACTGAATGAAAGGAGCTGGCATCTCACTCTCTTTGAATCTTCTTTATCATGCTAGGATTAGCAGGAAAAAGCAAAAAATTTCAGAATTGCACCTTGCAATGTGGAGATATTACTGTTTGTGCATTTACAATATTCATTGATTTTTGCCATTGAAAAGCATGTTTTTCATATACCAGAAATGTTTGAAGCTACTGACTGAATGAAAGGAGCTGGCATCTCACTCTCTTTGAATCTTCTTTATCATGCTAGGATTAACAGGAAAAAGCAAAAAATTTCAGAATTGCACCTTGCAATGTGGAGATATTACTGTTTGTGCATTTACAATATTCATTGATTTTTTGCCATTGAAAAACATGTTTTTCATATACCAGAAATGTTTGAAGCTACTGACTGAATGAAAGGAGCTGGCATCTCACTCTCTTTGAATCTTCTTTATCATGCTAGGATTAGCAGGAAAAAGCAAAAAATTTCAGAATTGCACCTTGCAATGTGGAGATATTACTGTTTGTGCATTTACAATATTCATTGATTTTTGCCATTGAAAAACATGTTTTTCATATACCAGAAATGTTTGAAGCTACTGACTGAATGAAAGGAGCTGGCATCTCACTCTCTTTGAATCTTCTTTATCATGCTAGGATTAACAGGAAAAAGCTAAAAATTTCAGAATTGCACCGTGCAATGTGGAGATATTACTGTTTGTGCATTTACAATATTCATTGATTTTTTGCCATTGAAAAACATGTTTTTCATATACCAGAAATGTTTGAAGCTACTGACTGAATGAAAGGAGCTGGCATCTCACTCTCTTTGAATCTTCTTTATCATGCTAGGATTAGCAGGAAAAAGCAAAAAATTTCAGAATTGCACCTTGCAATGTGGAGATATTACTGTTTGTGCATTTACAATATTCATTGATTTTTGCCATTGAAAAACATGTTTTTCATATACCAGAAATGTTTGAAGCTACTGACTGAATGAAAGGAGCTGGCATCTCACTCTCTTTGAATCTTCTTTATCATGCTAGGATTAACAGGAAAAAGCAAAAAATTTCAGAATTGCACCTTGCAATGTGGAGATATTTACTGTTTGTGCATTTACAATATTCATTGATTTTTGCCATTGAAAAACATGTTTTTCATATACCAGAAATGTTTGAAGCTACTGACTGAATGAAAGGAGCTGGCATCTCACTCTCTTTGAATCTTCTTTATCATGCTAGGATTAACAGGAAAAAGCTAAAAATTTCAGAATTGCACCGTGCAATGTGGAGATATTACTGTTTGTGCATTTACAATATTCATTGATTTTTGCCATTGAAAAAACATGTTTTCATATACCAGAAATGTTTGAAGCTACTGACTGAATGAAAGGAGCTGGCATCTCACTGTCTTTGAATCTTCTTTATCATGCTAGGATTAACAGGAAAAAGCAAAAAATTTCAGAATTGCACCTTGCAATGTGGAGATATCACTGTTTGTGCATTTTACAATATTCATTGATTTTTGCCATTGAAAAACATGTTTTTTCATATACCAGAAATGTTTGAAGCTACTGACTGAATGAAAGGAGCTGGCATCTCACTCTCTTTGAATCTTCTTTATCATGCTAGGATTAGCAGGAAAAAGCAAAAAATTTCAGAATTGCACGTTGCAATGTGGAGATATTACTGTTTGTGCATTTACAATATTCATTGATTTTTGCCATTGAAAAACATGTTTTTCATATACCAGAAATGTTTGAAGCTACTGACTGAATGAAAGGAGCTGGCATCTCACTCTCTTTGAATCTTCTTTATCATGCTAGGATTAGCAGGAAAAAGCAAAAAATTTCAGAATTGCACCTTGCAATGTGGAGATATTACTGTTTGTGCATTTACAATATTCATTGATTTTTGCCATTGAAAAACATGTTTTTCATATCCAGAAATGTTTGAAGCTACTGACTGAATGAAAGGAGCTGGCATCTCACTCTCTTTGAATCTTCTTTATCATGCTAGGATTAACAGGAAAAAGCAAAAAATTTCAGAATTGCACCTTGCAATGTGGAGATATTACTGTTTGTGCATTTACAATATTCATTGATTTTTGCCATTGAAAAACATGTTTTTCATATACCAGAAATGTTTGAAGCTACTGACTGAATGAAAGGAGCTGGCATCTCACTCTGAATCTTCTTTATCATGCTAGGATTAACAGGAAAAAGCTAAAAATTTCAGAATTGCACCGTGCAATGTGGAGATATTACTGTTTGTGCATTTACAATATTCATTGATTTTTGCCATTGAAAAACATGTTTTTCATATACCAGAAATGTTTGAAGCTACTGACTGAATGAAAGGAGCTGGCATCTCACTGTCTTTGAATCTTCTTTATCATGCTAGGATTAACAGGAAAAAGCAAAAAATTTCAGAATTGCACCTTGCAATGTGGAGATATCACTGTTTGTGCATTTACAATATTCATTGATTTTTGCCATTGAAAAACATGTTTTTCATATACCAGAAATGTTTGAAGCTACTGACTGAATGAAAGGAGCTGGCATCTCACTCTCTTTGAATCTTCTTTATCATGCTAGGATTAGCAGGAAAAAGCAAAAAATTTCAGAATTGCACGTTGCAATGTGGAGATATTACTGTTTGTGCATTTACAATATTCATTGATTTTTGCCATTGAAAAACATGTTTTTCATATACCAGAAATGTTTGAAGCTACTGACTGAATGAAAGGAGCTGGCATCTCACTCTCTTTGAATCTTCTTTATCATGCTAGGATTAACAGGAAAAAGCTAAAAATTTCAGAATTGCACCGTGCAATGTGGAGATATTACTGTTTGTGCATTTACAATATTCATTGATTTTTGCCATTGAAAAACATGTTTTTCATATACCAGAAATGTTTGAAGCTACTGACTGAATGAAAGGAGCTGGCATCTCACTCTCTTTGAATCTTCTTTATCATGCTAGGATTAGCAGGAAAAAGCAAAAAATTTCAGAATTGCACCTTGCAATGTGGAGATATTACTGTTTGTGCATTTACAATATTCATTGATTTTTGCCATTGAAAAACATGTTTTTCATATACCAGAAATGTTTGAAGCTACTGACTGAATGAAAGGAGCTGGCATCTCACTCTCTTTGAATCTTCTTTATCATGCTAGGATTAACAGGAAAAAGCAAAAAATTTCAGAATTGCACCTTGCAATGTGGAGATATTACTGTTTGTGCATTTACAATATTCATTGATTTTTGCCATTGAAAAACATGTTTTTCATATACCAGAAATGTTTGAAGCTACTGACTGAATGAAAGGAGCTGGCATCTCACTCTCTTTGAATCTTCTTTATCATGCTAGGATTAGCAGGAAAAAGCAAAAAATTTCAGAATTGCACCTTGCAATGTGGAGATATTACTGTTTGTGCATTTACAATATTCATTGATTTTTGCCATTGAAAAACATGTTTTTCATATACCAGAAATGTTTGAAGCTACTGACTGAATGAAAGGAGCTGGCATCTCACTCTCTTTGAATCTTCTTTATCATGCTAGGATTAACAGGAAAAAGCAAAAAATTTCAGAATTGCACCTTGCAATGTGGAGATATTACTGTTTGTGCATTTACAATATTCATTGATTTTTGCCATTGAAAAACATGTTTTTCATATACCAGAAATGTTTGAAGCTACTGACTGAATGAAAGGAGCTGGCATCTCACTCTCTTTGAATCTTCTTTATCATGCTAGGATTAGCAGGAAAAAGCAAAAAATTTCAGAATTGCACCTTGCAATGTGGAGATATTACTGTTTGTGCATTTACAATATTCATTGATTTTTGCCATTGAAAAACATGTTTTTCATATACCAGAAATGTTTGAAGCTACTGACAATGAAAGGAGCTGGCATCTCACTCTCTTTGAATCTTCTTTATCATGCTAGGATTAACAGGAAAAAGCAAAAAATTTCAGAATTGCACCTTGCAATGTGGAGATATTACTGTTTGTGCATTTACAATATTCATTGATTTTTGCCATTGAAAAACATGTTTTTCATATACCAGAAATGTTTGAAGCTACTGACTGAATGAAAGGAGCTGGCATCTCACTCTCTTTGAATCTTCTTTATCATGCTAGGATTAACAGGAAAAAGCTAAAAATTTCAGAATTGCACCGTGCAATGTGGAGATATTACTGTTTGTGCATTTACAATATTCATTGATTTTTGCCATTGAAAAACATGTTTTTCATATACCAGAAATGTTTGAAGCTACTGACTGAATGAAAGGAGCTGGCATCTCTCTTTGAATCTTCTTTATCATGCTAGGATTAGCAGGAAAAAGCAAAAAATTTCAGAATTGCACCTTGCAATGTGGAGATATTACTGTTTGTGCATTTACAATATTCATTGATTTTTGCCATTGAAAAACATGTTTTTCATATACCAGAAATGTTTGAAGCTACTGACTGAATGAAAGGAGCTGGCATCTCACTCTCTTTGAATCTTCTTTATCATGCTAGGATTAACAGGAAAAAGCAAAAAATTTCAGAATTGCACCTTGCAATGTGGAGATATTACTGTTTGTGCATTTACAATATTCATTGATTTTTGCCATTGAAAAACATGTTTTTCATATACCAGAAATGTTTGAAGCTACTGACTGAATGAAAGGAGCTGGCATCTCACTCTCTTTGAATCTTCTTTATCATGCTAGGATTAACAGGAAAAAGCTAAAAATTTCAGAATTGCACCGTGCAATGTGGAGATATTACTGTTTGTGCATTTACAATATTCATTGATTTTTGCCATTGAAAAACATGTTTTTCATATACCAGAAATGTTTGAAGCTACTGACTGAATGAAAGGAGCTGGCATCTCACTCTCTTTGAATCTTCTTTATCATGCTAGGATTAACAGGAAAAAGCAAAAAATTTCAGAATTGCACCTTGCAATGTGGAGATATCACTGTTTGTGCATTTACAATATTCATTGATTTTTGCCATTGAAAAACATGTTTTTCATATACCAGAAATGTTTGAAGCTACTGACTGAATGAAAGGAGCTGGCATCTCACTCTCTTTGAATCTTCTTTATCATGCTAGGATTAGCAGGAAAAAGCAAAAAATTTCAGAATTGCACGTTGCAATGTGGAGATATTACTGTTTGTGCATTTACAATATTCATTGATTTTTGCCATTGAAAAACATGTTTTTCATATACCAGAAATGTTTGAAGCTACTGACTGAATGAAAGGAGCTGGCATCTCACTCTCTTTGAATCTTCTTTATCATGCTAGGATTAACAGGAAAAAGCTAAAAATTTCAGAATTGCACCGTGCAATGTGGAGATATTACTGTTTGTGCATTTACAATATTCATTGATTTTTGCCATTGAAAAACATGTTTTTCATATACCAGAAATGTTTGAAGCTACTGACTGAATGAAAGGAGCTGGCATCTCACTCTCTTTGAATCTTCTTTATCATGCTAGGATTAGCAGGAAAAAGCAAAAAATTTCAGAATTGCACCTTGCAATGTGGAGATATTACTGTTTGTGCATTTACAATATTCATTGATTTTTGCCATTGAAAAGCATGTTTTTCATATACCAGAAATGTTTGAAGCTACTGACTGAATGAAAGGAGCTGGCATCTCACTCTCTTTGAATCTTCTTTATCATGCTAGGATTAACAGGAAAAAGCAAAAAATTTCAGAATTGCACCTTGCAATGTGGAGATATTACTGTTTGTGCATTTACAATATTCATTGATTTTTGCCATTGAAAAACATGTTTTTCATATACCAGAAATGTTTGAAGCTACTGACTGAATGAAAGGAGCTGGCATCTCACTCTCTTTGAATCTTCTTTATCATGCTAGGATTAGCAGGAAAAAGCAAAAAATTTCAGAATTGCACCTTGCAATGTGGAGATATTACTGTTTGTGCATTTACAATATTCATTGATTTTTGCCATTGAAAAACATGTTTTTCATATACCAGAAATGTTTGAAGCTACTGACTGAATGAAAGGAGCTGGCATCTCACTCTCTTTGAATCTTCTTTATCATGCTAGGATTAACAGGAAAAAGCTAAAAATTTCAGAATTGCACCGTGCAATGTGGAGATATTACTGTTTGTGCATTTACAATATTCATTGATTTTTGCCATTGAAAAACATGTTTTTCATATACCAGAAATGTTTGAAGCTACTGACTGAATGAAAGGAGCTGGCATCTCACTCTCTTTGAATCTTCTTTATCATGCTAGGATTAGCAGGAAAAAGCAAAAAATTTCAGAATTGCACCTTGCAATGTGGAGATATTACTGTTTGTGCATTTACAATATTCATTGATTTTTGCCATTGAAAAACATGTTTTTCATATACCAGAAATGTTTGAAGCTACTGACTGAATGAAAGGAGCTGGCATCTCACTCTCTTTGAATCTTCTTTATCATGCTAGGATTAACAGGAAAAAGCAAAAAATTTCAGAATTGCACCTTGCAATGTGGAGATATTACTGTTTGTGCATTTACAATATTCATTGATTTTTGCCATTGAAAAACATGTTTTTCATATACCAGAAATGTTTGAAGCTACTGACTGAATGAAAGGAGCTGGCATCTCACTCTCTTTGAATCTTCTTTATCATGCTAGGATTAACAGGAAAAAGCTAAAAATTTCAGAATTGCACCGTGCAATGTGGAGATATTACTGTTTGTGCATTTACAATATTCATTGATTTTTGCCATTGAAAAACATGTTTTTCATATACCAGAAATGTTTGAAGCTACTGACTGAATGAAAGGAGCTGGCATCTCACTGTCTTTGAATCTTCTTTATCATGCTAGGATTAACAGGAAAAAGCAAAAAATTTCAGAATTGCACCTTGCAATGTGGAGATATCACTGTTTGTGCATTTACAATATTCATTGATTTTTGCCATTGAAAAACATGTTTTTCATATACCAGAAATGTTTGAAGCTACTGACTGAATGAAAGGAGCTGGCATCTCACTCTCTTTGAATCTTCTTTATCATGCTAGGATTAGCAGGAAAAAGCAAAAAATTTCAGAATTGCACGTTGCAATGTGGAGATATTACTGTTTGTGCATTTACAATATTCATTGATTTTTGCCATTGAAAAACATGTTTTTCATATACCAGAAATGTTTGAAGCTACTGACTGAATGAAAGGAGCTGGCATCTCACTCTCTTTGAATCTTCTTTATCATGCTAGGATTAACAGGAAAAAGCTAAAAATTTCAGAATTGCACCGTGCAATGTGGAGATATTACTGTTTGTGCATTTACAATATTCATTGATTTTTGCCATTGAAAAACATGTTTTTCATATACCAGAAATGTTTGAAGCTACTGACTGAATGAAAGGAGCTGGCATCTCACTCTCTTTGAATCTTCTTTATCATGCTAGGATTAGCAGGAAAAAGCAAAAAATTTCAGAATTGCACCTTGCAATGTGGAGATATTACTGTTTGTGCATTTACAATATTCATTGATTTTTGCCATTGAAAAACATGTTTTTCATATACCAGAAATGTTTGAAGCTACTGACTGAATGAAAGGAGCTGGCATCTCACTCTCTTTGAATCTTCTTTATCATGCTAGGATTAACAGGAAAAAGCAAAAAATTTCAGAATTGCACCTTGCAATGTGGAGATATTACTGTTTGTGCATTTACAATATTCATTGATTTTTGCCATTGAAAAACATGTTTTTCATATACCAGAAATGTTTGAAGCTACTGACTGAATGAAAGGAGCTGGCATCTCACTCTCTTTGAATCTTCTTTATCATGCTAGGATTAGCAGGAAAAAGCAAAAAATTTCAGAATTGCACCTTGCAATGTGGAGATATTAGTTTGTGCATTTACAATATTCATTGATTTTTGCCATTGAAAAACATGTTTTTCATATACCAGAAATGTTTGAAGCTACTGACTGAATGAAAGGAGCTGGCATCTCACTCTCTTTGAATCCTCTTTATCATGCTAGGATTAACAGGAAAAAGCTAAAAATTTCAGAATTGCACCGTGCAATGTGGAGATATTACTGTTTGTGCATTTACAATATTCATTGATTTTTGCCATTGAAAAACATGTTTTTCATATACCAGAAATGTTTGAAGCTACTGACTGAATGAAAGGAGCTGGCATCTCACTCTCTTTGAATCTTCTTTATCATGCTAGGATTAGCAGGAAAAAGCAAAAAATTTCAGAATTGCACCTTGCAATGTGGAGATATTACTGTTTGTGCATTTACAATATTCATTGATTTTTGCCATTGAAAAACATGTTTTTCATATACCAGAAATGTTTGAAGCTACTGACTGAATGAAAGGAGCTGGCATCTCACTCTCTTTGAATCTTCTTTATCATGCTAGGATTAACAGGAAAAAGCAAAAAATTTCAGAATTGCACCTTGCAATGTGGAGATATTACTGTTTGTGCATTTACAATATTCATTGATTTTTGCCATTGAAAAACATGTTTTTCATATACCAGAAATGTTTGAAGCTACTGACTGAATGAAAGGAGCTGGCATCTCACTCTCTTTGAATCTTCTTTATCATGCTAGGATTAGCAGGAAAAAGCAAAAAATTTCAGAATTGCACCTTGCAATGTGGAGATATTACTGTTTGTGCATTTACAATATTCATTGATTTTTGCCATTGAAAAACATGTTTTTCATATACCAGAAATGTTTGAAGCTACTGACAATGAAAGGAGCTGGCATCTCACTCTCTTTGAATCTTCTTTATCATGCTAGGATTAACAGGAAAAAGCAAAAAATTTCAGAATTGCACCTTGCAATGTGGAGATATTACTGTTTGTGCATTTACAATATTCATTGATTTTTGCCATTGAAAAACATGTTTTTCATATACCAGAAATGTTTGAAGCTACTGACTGAATGAAAGGAGCTGGCATCTCACTCTCTTTGAATCTTCTTTATCATGCTAGGATTAACAGGAAAAAGCTAAAAATTTCAGAATTGCACCGTGCAATGTGGAGATATTACTGTTTGTGCATTTACAATATTCATTGATTTTTGCCATTGAAAAACATGTTTTTCATATACCAGAAATGTTTGAAGCTACTGACTGAATGAAAGGAGCTGGCATCTCTCTTTGAATCTTCTTTATCATGCTAGGATTAGCAGGAAAAAGCAAAAAATTTCAGAATTGCACCTTGCAATGTGGAGATATTACTGTTTGTGCATTTACAATATTCATTGATTTTTGCCATTGAAAAACATGTTTTTCATATACCAGAAATGTTTGAAGCTACTGACTGAATGAAAGGAGCTGGCATCTCACTCTCTTTGAATCTTCTTTATCATGCTAGGATTAACAGGAAAAAGCAAAAAATTTCAGAATTGCACCTTGAAATGTGGAGATATTACTGTTTGTGCATTTACAATATTCATTGATTTTTGCCATTGAAAAACATGTTTTTCATATACCAGAAATGTTTGAAGCTACTGACTGAATGAAAGGAGCTGGCATCTCACTCTCTTTGAATCTTCTTTATCATGCTAGGATTAACAGGAAAAAGCTAAAAATTTCAGAATTGCACCGTGCAATGTGGAGATATTACTGTTTGTGCATTTACAATATTCATTGATTTTTGCCATTGAAAAACATGTTTTTCATATACCAGAAATGTTTGAAGCTACTGACTGAATGAAAGGAGCTGGCATCTCACTGTCTTTGAATCTTCTTTATCATGCTAGGATTAACAGGAAAAAGCAAAAAATTTCAGAATTGCACCTTGCAATGTGGAGATATCACTGTTTGTGCATTTACAATATTCATTGATTTTTGCCATTGAAAAACATGTTTTTCATATACCAGAAATGTTTGAAGCTACTGACTGAATGAAAGGAGCTGGCATCTCACTCTCTTTGAATCTTCTTTATCATGCTAGGATTAGCAGGAAAAAGCAAAAAATTTCAGAATTGCACGTTGCAATGTGGAGATATTACTGTTTGTGCATTTACAATATTCATTGATTTTTGCCATTGAAAAACATGTTTTTCATATACCAGAAATGTTTGAAGCTACTGACTGAATGAAAGGAGCTGGCATCTCACTCTCTTTGAATCTTCTTTATCATGCTAGGATTAACAGGAAAAAGCTAAAAATTTCAGAATTGCACCGTGCAATGTGGAGATATTACTGTTTGTGCATTTACAATATTCATTGATTTTTGCCATTGAAAAACGTTTTTCATATACCAGAAATGTTTGAAGCTACTGACTGAATGAAAGGAGCTGGCATCTCACTCTCTTTGAATCTTCTTTATCATGCTAGGATTAGCAGGAAAAAGCAAAAAATTTCAGAATTGCACCTTGCAATGTGGAGATATTACTGTTTGTGCATTTACAATATTCATTGATTTTTGCCATTGAAAAGCATGTTTTTCATATACCAGAAATGATTGAAGCTACTGACTGAATGAAAGGAGCTGGCATCTCACTCTCTTTGAATCTTCTTTATCATGCTAGGATTAACAGGAAAAAGCAAAAAATTTCAGAATTGCACCTTGCAATGTGGAGATATTACTGTTTGTGCATTTACAATATTCATTGATTTTTGCCATTGAAAAACATGTTTTTCATATACCAGAAATGTTTGAAGCTACTGACTGAATGAAAGGAGCTGGCATCTCACTCTCTTTGAATCTTCTTTATCATGCTAGGATTAGCAGGAAAAAGCAAAAAATTTCAGAATTGCACCTTGCAATGTGGAGATATTACTGTTTGTGCATTTACAATATTCATTGATTTTTGCCATTGAAAAACATGTTTTTCATATACCAGAAATGTTTGAAGCTACTGACTGAATGAAAGGAGCTGGCATCTCACTCTCTTTGAATCTTCTTTATCATGCTAGGATTAACAGGAAAAAGCTAAAAATTTCAGAATTGCACCGTGCAATGTGGAGATATTACTGTTTGTGCATTTACAATATTCATTGATTTTTGCCATTGAAAAACATGTTTTTCATATACCAGAAATGTTTGAAGCTACTGACTGAATGAAAGGAGCTGGCATCTCACTCTCTTTGAATCTTCTTTATCATGCTAGGATTAGCAGGAAAAAGCAAAAAATTTCAGAATTGCACCTTGCAATGTGGAGATATTACTGTTTGTGCATTTACAATATTCATTGATTTTTGCCATTGAAAAACATGTTTTTCATATACCAGAAATGTTTGAAGCTACTGACTGAATGAAAGGAGCTGGCATCTCACTCTCTTTGAATCTTCTTTATCATGCTAGGATTAACAGGAAAAAGCTAAAAATTTCAGAATTGCACCTTGCAATGTGGAGATATTACTGTTTGTGCATTTACAATATTCATTGATTTTTGCCATTGAAAAACATGTTTTTCATATACCAGAAATGTTTGAAGCTACTGACTGAATGAAAGGAGCTGGCATCTCACTCTCTTTGAATCTTCTTTATCATGCTAGGATTAACAGGAAAAAGCTAAAAATTTCAGAATTGCACCGTGCAATGTGGAGATATTACTGTTTGTGCATTTACAATATTCATTGATTTTTGCCATTGAAAAACATGTTTTTCATATACCAGAAATGTTTGAAGCTACTGACTGAATGAAAGGAGCTGGCATCTCACTGTCTTTGAATCTTCTTTATCATGCTAGGATTAACAGGAAAAAGCAAAAAATTTCAGAATTGCACCGTGCAATGTGGAGATATCACTGTTTGTGCATTTACAATATTCATTGATTTTTGCCATTGAAAAACATGTTTTTCATATACCAGAAATGTTTGAAGCTACTGACTGAATGAAAGGAGCTGGCATCTCACTCTCTTTGAATCTTCTTTATCATGCTAGGATTAGCAGGAAAAAGCAAAAAATTTCAGAATTGCACGTTGCAATGTGGAGATATTACTGTTTGTGCATTTACAATATTCATTGATTTTTGCCATTGAAAAACATGTTTTTCATATACCAGAAATGTTTGAAGCTACTGACTGAATGAAAGGAGCTGGCATCTCACTCTCTTTGAATCTTCTTTATCATGCTTGGATTAACAGGAAAAAGCTAAAAATTTCAGAATTGCACCGTGCAATGTGGAGATATTACTGTTTGTGCATTTACAATATTCATTGATTTTTGCCATTGAAAAACATGTTTTTCATATACCAGAAATGTTTGAAGCTACTGACTGAATGAAAGGAGCTGGCATCTCACTCTCTTTGAATCTTCTTTATCATGCTAGGATTAGCAGGAAAAAGCAAAAAATTTCAGAATTGCACCTTGCAATGTGGAGATATTACTGTTTGTGCATTTACAATATTCATTGATTTTTGCCATTGAAAAACATGTTTTTCATATACCAGAAATGTTTGAAGCTACTGACTGAATGAAAGGAGCTGGCATCTCACTCTCTTTGAATCTTCTTTATCATGCTAGGATTAACAGGAAAAAGCAAAAAATTTCAGAATTGCACCTTGCAATGTGGAGATATTACTGTTTGTGCATTTACAATATTCATTGATTTTTGCCATTGAAAAACATGTTTTTCATATACCAGAAATGTTTGAAGCTACTGACTGAATGAAAGGAGCTGGCATCTCACTCTCTTTGAATCTTCTTTATCATGCTAGGATTAGCAGGAAAAAGCAAAAAATTTCAGAATTGCACCTTGCAATGTGGAGATATTACTGTTTGTGCATTTACAATATTCATTGATTTTTGCCATTGAAAAACATGTTTTTCATATACCAGAAATGTTTGAAGCTACTGACTGAATGAAAGGAGCTGGCATCTCACTCTCTTTGAATCTTCTTTATCATGCTAGGATTAACAGGAAAAAGCTAAAAATTTCAGAATTGCACCGTGCAATGTGGAGATATTACTGTTTGTGCATTTACAATATTCATTGATTTTTGCCATTGAAAAACATGTTTTTCATATACCAGAAATGTTTGAAGCTACTGACTGAATGAAAGGAGCTGGCATCTCACTCTCTTTGAATCTTCTTTATCATGCTAGGATTAGCAGGAAAAAGCAAAAAATTTCAGAATTGCACCTTGCAATGTGGAGATATTACTGTTTGTGCATTTACAATATTCATTGATTTTTGCCATTGAAAAACATGTTTTTCATATACCAGAAATGTTTGAAGCTACTGACTGAATGAAAGGAGCTGGCATCTCACTCTCTTTGAATCTTCTTTATCATGCTAGGATTAACAGGAAAAAGCAAAAAATTTCAGAATTGCACCTTGCAATGTGGAGATATTACTGTTTGTGCATTTACAATATTCATTGATTTTTGCCATTGAAAAACATGTTTTTCATATACCAGAAATGTTTGAAGCTACTGACTGAATGAAAGGAGCTGGCATCTCACTCTCTTTGAATCTTTATCATGCTAGGATTAACAGGAAAAAGCTAAAAATTTCAGAATTGCACCGTGCAATGTGGAGATATTACTGTTTGTGCATTTACAATATTCATTGATTTTTGCCATTGAAAAACATGTTTTTCATATACCAGAAATGTTTGAAGCTACTGACTGAATGAAAGGAGGTGGCATCTCACTCTCTTTGAATCTTCTTTATCATGCTAGGATTAGCAGGAAAAAGCAAAAAATTTCAGAATTGCACCTTGCAATGTGGAGATATTACTGTTTGTGCATTTACAATATTCATTGATTTTTGCCATTGAAAAACATGTTTTTCATATACCAGAAATGTTTGAAGCTACTGACTGAATGAAAGGAGCTGGCATCTCACTCTCTTTGAATCTTCTTTATCATGCTAGGATTAACAGGAAAAAGCTAAAAATTTCAGAATTGCACCGTGCAATGTGGAGATATTACTGTTTGTGCATTTACAATATTCATTGATTTTTGCCATTGAAAAACATGTTTTTCATATACCAGAAATGTTTGAAGCTACTGACTGAATGAAAGGAGCTGGCATCTCACTCTCTTTGAATCTTCTTTATCATGCTAGGATTAACAGGAAAAAGCAAAAAATTTCAGAATTGCACCTTGCAATGTGGAGATATTACTGTTTGTGCATTTACAATATTCATTGATTTTTGCCATTGAAAAACGTTTTTCATATACCAGAAATGTTTGAAGCTACTGACTGAATGAAAGGAGCTGGCATCTCACTCTCTTTGAATCTTCTTTATCATGCTAGGATTAGCAGGAAAAAGCAAAAAATTTCAGAATTGCACCTTGCAATGTGGAGATATTACTGTTTGTGCATTTACAATATTCATTGATTTTTGCCATTGAAAAACATGTTTTTCATATACCAGAAATGTTTGAAGCTACTGACTGAATGAAAGGAGCTGGCATCTCACTCTCTTTGAATCTTCTTTATCATGCTAGGATTAACAGGAAAAAGCTAAAAATTTCAGAATTGCACCGTGCAATGTGGAGATATTACTGTTTGTGCATTTACAATATTCATTGATTTTTGCCATTGAAAAACATGTTTTTCATATACCAGAAATGTTTGAAGCTACTGACTGAATGAAAGGAGCTGGCATCTCACTCTTTGAATCTTCTTTATCATGCTGAGGAGCAGGAAAAAGCAAAAAATTTCAGAATTGCACCTTCAATGCGGAGAAATTACTGTTTGTGCATTTACAATATTCATTGATTTTTGCCATTGAAAAACGTCCAGAAATGATTGAAGCTACTGACTGAATGAAAGGAGCTGGCATCTCACTCTCTTTGAATCTTCTTTATCATGCTAAGAGGAGCAGGAAAAAGCAAAAAATTTCAGAATTGCACCTTGCAATGCGGAGAAATTACTGTTTGTGCATTTACAATATTCATTGATTTTTGCCATTGAAAAACATCATGTTATTCATATACCAGAAATGTTTGAAGCTACTGACTGAATGAAAGGAGCTGGCATCTCACTCTCTTTGAATCTTCTTTATCATACTAAGAGGAGCAGGAAAAAGCAAAAAATTTCAGAATTGCACCTTGCAATGCGGAGAAATTACTGTTTGTGCATTTACAATATTCATTGATTTTTGCCATTGAAAAACGTCCAGAAATGATTGAAGCTACTGACTGAATGAAAGGAGCTGGCATCTCACTCTCTTTGAATCTTCTTTATCATGCTAAGAGGAGCAGGAAAAAGCAAAAAATTTCAGAATTGCACCTTGCAATGCGGAATTACTGTTTGTGCATTTACAATATTCATTGATTTTTGCCATTGAAAAACGTCCAGAAATGATTGAAGCTACTGACTGAATGAAAGGAGCTGGCATCTCACTCTCTTTGAATCTTCTTTATCATGCTAAGAGGAGCAGGAAAAAGCAAAAAATTTCAGAATTGCACCTTGCAATGCGGAGAAATTACTGTTTGTGCATTTACAATATTCATTGATTTTTGCCATTGAAAAACATGTTTTTCATATACCAGAAATGTTTGAAGCTACTGACTGAATGAAAGGAGCTGGCATCTCACTCTCTTTGAATCTTCTTTATCATGCTAGGATTAGCAGGAAAAAGCAAAAAATTTCAGAATTGCACCTTGCAATGTGGAGATATTACTGTTTGTGCATTTACAATATTCATTGATTTTTGCCATTGAAAAACATGTTTTTCATATACCAGAAATGTTTGAAGCTACTGACAATGAAAGGAGCTGGCATCTCACTCTCTTTGAATCTTCTTTATCATGCTAGGATTAACAGGAAAAAGCAAAAAATTTCAGAATTGCACCTTGCAATGTGGAGATATTACTGTTTGTGCATTTACAATATTCATTGATTTTTGCCATTGAAAAACATGTTTTTCATATACCAGAAATGTTTGAAGCTACTGACTGAATGAAAGGAGCTGGCATCTCACTCTCTTTGAATCTTCTTTATCATGCTAGGATTAACAGGAAAAAGCAAAAAATTTCAGAATTGCACCTTGCAATGTGGAGATATTACTGTTTGTGCATTTACAATATTCATTGATTTTTGCCATTGAAAAACATGTTTTTCATATACCAGAAATGTTTGAAGCTACTGACTGAATGAAAGGAGCTGGCATCTCACTCTCTTTGAATCTTTATCATGCTAGGATTAACAGGAAAAAGCTAAAAATTTCAGAATTGCACCGTGCAATGTGGAGATATTACTGTTTGTGCATTTACAATATTCATTGATTTTTGCCATTGAAAAACATGTTTTTCATATACCAGAAATGTTTGAAGCTACTGACTGAATGAAAGGAGGTGGCATCTCACTCTCTTTGAATCTTCTTTATCATGCTAGGATTAGCAGGAAAAAGCAAAAAATTTCAGAATTGCACCTTGCAATGTGGAGATATTACTGTTTGTGCATTTACAATATTCATTGATTTTTGCCATTGAAAAACATGTTTTTCATATACCAGAAATGTTTGAAGCTACTGACTGAATGAAAGGAGCTGGCATCTCACTCTCTTTGAATCTTCTTTATCATGCTAGGATTAACAGGAAAAAGCTAAAAATTTCAGAATTGCACCGTGCAATGTGGAGATATTACTGTTTGTGCATTTACAATATTCATTGATTTTTGCCATTGAAAAACATGTTTTTCATATACCAGAAATGTTTGAAGCTACTGACTGAATGAAAGGAGCTGGCATCTCACTCTCTTTGAATCTTCTTTATCATGCTAGGATTAACAGGAAAAAGCAAAAAATTTCAGAATTGCACCTTGCAATGTGGAGATATTACTGTTTGTGCATTTACAATATTCATTGATTTTTGCCATTGAAAAACGTTTTTCATATACCAGAAATGTTTGAAGCTACTGACTGAATGAAAGGAGCTGGCATCTCACTCTCTTTGAATCTTCTTTATCATGCTAGGATTAGCAGGAAAAAGCAAAAAATTTCAGAATTGCACCTTGCAATGTGGAGATATTACTGTTTGTGCATTTACAATATTCATTGATTTTTGCCATTGAAAAACATGTTTTTCATATACCAGAAATGTTTGAAGCTACTGACTGAATGAAAGGAGCTGGCATCTCACTCTCTTTGAATCTTCTTTATCATGCTAGGATTAACAGGAAAAAGCTAAAAATTTCAGAATTGCACCGTGCAATGTGGAGATATTACTGTTTGTGCATTTACAATATTCATTGATTTTTGCCATTGAAAAACATGTTTTTCATATACAAGAAATGTTTGAAGCTACTGACTGAATGAAAGGAGCTGGCATCTCACTCTTTGAATCTTCTTTATCATGCTGAGGAGCAGGAAAAAGCAAAAAATTTCAGAATTGCACCTTCAATGCGGAGAAATTACTGTTTGTGCATTTACAATATTCATTGATTTTTGCCATTGAAAAACGTCCAGAAATGATTGAAGCTACTGACTGAATGAAAGGAGCTGGCATCTCACTCTCTTTGAATCTTCTTTATCATGCTAAGAGGAGCAGGAAAAAGCAAAAAATTTCAGAATTGCACCTTGCAATGCGGAGAAATTACTGTTTGTGCATTTACAATATTCATTGATTTTTGCCATTGAAAAACATCATGTTATTCATATACCAGAAATGTTTGAAGCTACTGACTGAATGAAAGGAGCTGGCATCTCACTCTCTTTGAATCTTCTTTATCATACTAAGAGCAGCAGGAAAAAGCAAAAAATTTCAGAATTGCACCTTGCAATGCGGAGAAATTACTGTTTGTGCATTTACAATATTCATTGATTTTTGCCATTGAAAAACGTCCAGAAATGATTGAAGCTACTGACTGAATGAAAGGAGCTGGCATCTCACTCTCTTTGAATCTTCTTTATCATGCTAAGAGGAGCAGGAAAAAGCAAAAAATTTCAGAATTGCACCTTGCAATGCGGAATTACTGTTTGTGCATTTACAATATTCATTGATTTTTGCCATTGAAAAACGTCCAGAAATGATTGAAGCTACTGACTGAATGAAAGGAGCTGGCATCTCACTCTCTTTGAATCTTCTTTATCATGCTAAGAGGAGCAGGAAAAAGCAAAAAATTTCAGAATTGCACCTTGCAATGCGGAGAAATTACTGTTTGTGCATTTACAATATTCATTGATTTTTGCCATTGAAAAACATGTTTTTCATATACCAGAAATGTTTGAAGCTACTGACTGAATGAAAGGAGCTGGCATCTCACTCTCTTTGAATCTTCTTTATCATGCTAGGATTAGCAGGAAAAAGCAAAAAATTTCAGAATTGCACCTTGCAATGTGGAGATATTACTGTTTGTGCATTTACAATATTCATTGATTTTTGCCATTGAAAAACATGTTTTTCATATACCAGAAATGTTTGAAGCTACTGACAATGAAAGGAGCTGGCATCTCACTCTCTTTGAATCTTCTTTATCATGCTAGGATTAACAGGAAAAAGCAAAAAATTTCAGAATTGCACCTTGCAATGTGGAGATATTACTGTTTGTGCATTTACAATATTCATTGATTTTTGCCATTGAAAAACATGTTTTTCATATACCAGAAATGTTTGAAGCTACTGACTGAATGAAAGGAGCTGGCATCTCACTCTCTTTGAATCTTCTTTATCATGCTAGGATTAACAGGAAAAAGCTAAAAATTTCAGAATTGCACCGTGCAATGTGGAGATATTACTGTTTGTGCATTTACAATATTCATTGATTTTTGCCATTGAAAAACGTTTTTCATATACCAGAAATGTTTGAAGCTACTGACTGAATGAAAGGAGCTGGCATCTCACTCTCTTTGAATCTTCTTTATCATGCTAGGATTAGCAGGAAAAAGCAAAAAATTTCAGAATTGCACCTTGCAATGTGGAGATATTACTGTTTGTGCATTTACAATATTCATTGATTTTTGACATTGAAAAACATGTTTTTCATATACCAGAAATGTTTGAAGCTACTGACTGAATGAAAGGAGCTGGCATCTCACTCTCTTTGAATCTTCTTTATCATGCTAGGATTAACAGGAAAAAGCAAAAAATTTCAGAATTGCACCTTGCAATGTGGAGATATTACTGTTTGTGCATTTACAATATTCATTGATTTTTGCCATTGAAAAACATGTTTTTCATATACCAGAAATGTTTGAAGCTACTGACTGAATGAAAGGAGCTGGCATCTCACTCTCTTTGAATCTTCTTTATCATGCTAGGATTAACAGGAAAAAGCTAAAAATTTCAGAATTGCACCGTGCAATGTGGAGATATTACTGTTTGTGCATTTACAATATTCATTGATTTTTGCCATTGAAAAACATGTTTTTCATATACCAGAAATGTTTGAAGCTACTGACTGAATGAAAGGAGCTGGCATCTCACTCTCTTTGAATCTTCTTTATCATGCTAGGATTAACAGGAAAAAGCTAAAAATTTCAGAATTGCACCGTGCAATGTGGAGATATTACTGTTTGTGCATTTACAATATTCATTGATTTTTGCCATTGAAAAACATGTTTTTCATATACCAGAAATGTTTGAAGCTACTGACTGAATGAAAGGAGCTGGCATCTCACTCTCTTTGAATCTTCTTTATCATGCTAGGATTAGCAGGAAAAAGCAAAAAATTTCAGAATTGCACCTTGCAATGTGGAGATATTACTGTTTGTGCATTTACAATATTCATTGATTTTTGCCATTGAAAAGCATGTTTTTCATATACCAGAAATGTTTGAAGCTACTGACTGAATGAAAGGAGCTGGCATCTCACTCTCTTTGAATCTTCTTTATCATGCTAGGATTAACAGGAAAAAGCAAAAAATTTCAGAATTGCACCTTGCAATGTGGAGATATTACTGTTTGTGCATTTACAATATTCATTGATTTTTGCCATTGAAAAACATGTTTTTCATATACCAGAAATGTTTGAAGCTACTGACTGAATGAAAGGAGCTGGCATCTCACTCTCTTTGAATCTTCTTTATCATGCTAGGATTAACAGGAAAAAGCAAAAAATTTCAGAATTGCACCTTGCAATGTGGAGATATTACTGTTTGTGCATTTACAATATTCATTGATTTTTGCCATTGAAAAACATGTTTTTCATATACCAGAAATGTTTGAAGCTACTGACTGAATGAAAGGAGCTGGCATCTCACTCTCTTTGAATCTTCTTTATCATGCTAGGATTAACAGGAAAAAGCTAAAAATTTCAGAATTGCACCGTGCAATGTGGAGATATTACTGTTTGTGCATTTACAATATTCATTGATTTTTGCCATTGAAAAACATGTTTTTCATATACCAGAAATGTTTGAAGCTACTGACTGAATGAAAGGAGCTGGCATCTCACTCTCTTTGAATCTTCTTTATCATGCTAGGATTAGCAGGAAAAAGCAAAAAATTTCAGAATTGCACCTTGCAATGTGGAGATATTACTGTTTGTGCATTTACAATATTCATTGATTTTTGCCATTGAAAAACATGTTTTTCATATACCAGAAATGTTTGAAGCTACTGACTGAATGAAAGGAGCTGGCATCTCACTCTCTTTGAATCTTCTTTATCATGCTAGGATTAACAGGAAAAAGCTAAAAATTTCAGAATTGCACCGTGCAATGTGGAGATATTACTGTTTGTGCATTTACAATATTCATTGATTTTTGCCATTGAAAAACATGTTTTTCATATACCAGAAATGTTTGAAGCTACTGACTGAATGAAAGGAGCTGGCATCTCACTCTCTTTGAATCTTCTTTATCATGCTAGGATTAACAGGAAAAAGCAAAAAATTTCAGAATTGCACCTTGCAATGTGGAGATATTACTGTTTGTGCATTTACAATATTCATTGATTTTTGCCATTGAAAAACATGTTTTTCATATACCAGAAATGTTTGAAGCTACTGACTGAATGAAAGGAGCTGGCATCTCACTCTCTTTGAATCTTCTTTATCATGCTAGGATTAGCAGGAAAAAGCAAAAAATTTCAGAATTGCACCTTGCAATGTGGAGATATTACTGTTTGTGCATTTACAATATTCATTGATTTTTGCCATTGAAAAACATGTTTTTCATATACCAGAAATGTTTGAAGCTACTGACTGAATGAAAGGAGCTGGCATCTCACTCTCTTTGAATCTTCTTTATCATGCTAGGATTAGCAGGAAAAAGCAAAAAATTTCAGAATTGCACGTTGCAATGTGGAGATATTACTGTTTGTGCATTTACAATATTCATTGATTTTTGCCATTGAAAAACATGTTTTTCATATACCAGAAATGTTTGAAGCTACTGACTGAATGAAAGGAGCTGGCATCTCACTCTCTTTGAATCTTCTTTATCATGCTAGGATTAACAGGAAAAAGCTAAAAATTTCAGAATTGCACCGTGCAATGTGGAGATATTACTGTTTGTGCATTTACAATATTCATTGATTTTTGCCATTGAAAAACATGTTTTTCATATACCAGAAATGTTTGAAGCTACTGACTGAATGAAAGGAGCTGGCATCTCACTCTCTTTGAATCTTCTTTATCATGCTAGGATTAGCAGGAAAAAGCAAAAAATTTCAGAATTGCACCTTGCAATGTGGAGATATTACTGTTTGTGCATTTACAATATTCATTGATTTTTGCCATTGAAAAACATGTTTTTCATATACCAGAAATGTTTGAAGCTACTGACTGAATGAAAGGAGCTGGCATCTCACTCTCTTTGAATCTTCTTTATCATGCTAGGATTAACAGGAAAAAGCAAAAAATTTCAGAATTGCACCTTGCAATGTGGAGATATTACTGTTTGTGCATTTACAATATTCATTGATTTTTGCCATTGAAAAACATGTTTTTCATATACCAGAAATGTTTGAAGCTACTGACTGAATGAAAGGAGCTGGCATCTCACTCTCTTTGAATCTTCTTTATCATGCTAGGATTAGCAGGAAAAAGCAAAAAATTTCAGAATTGCACCTTGCAATGTGGAGATATTACTGTTTGTGCATTTACAATATTCATTGATTTTTGCCATTGAAAAACATGTTTTTCATATACCAGAAATGTTTGAAGCTACTGACTGAATGAAAGGAGCTGGCATCTCACTCTCTTTGAATCTTCTTTATCATGCTAGGATTAACAGGAAAAAGCTAAAAATTTCAGAATTGCACCGTGCAATGTGGAGATATAACTGTTTGTGCATTTACAATATTCATTGATTTTTGCCATTGAAAAACATGTTTTTCATATACCAGAAATGTTTGAAGCTACTGACTGAATGAAAGGAGCTGGCATCTCACTCTCTTTGAATCTTCTTTATCATGCTAGGATTAACAGGAAAAAGCAAAAAATTTCAGAATTGCACCTTGCAATGTGGAGATATTACTGTTTGTGCATTTACAATATTCATTGATTTTTGCCATTGAAAAACATGTTTTTCATATACCAGAAATGTTTGAAGCTACTGACTGAATGAAAGGAGCTGGCATCTCACTCTCTTTGAATCTTCTTTATCATGCTAGGATTAACAGGAAAAAGCTAAAAATTTCAGAATTGCACCGTGCAATGTGGAGATATTACTGTTTGTGCATTTACAATATTCATTGATTTTTGCCATTGAAAAACATGTTTTTCATATACCAGAAATGTTTGAAGCTACTGACTGAATGAAAGGAGGTGGCATCTCACTCTCTTTGAATCTTCTTTATCATGCTAGGATTAGCAGGAAAAAGCAAAAAATTTCAGAATTGCACCTTGCAATGTGGAGATATTACTGTTTGTGCATTTACAATATTCATTGATTTTTGCCATTGAAAAACATGTTTTTCATATACCAGAAATGTTTGAAGCTACTGACTGAATGAAAGGAGCTGGCATCTCACTCTCTTTGAATCTTCTTTATCATGCTAGGATTAACAGGAAAAAGCTAAAAATTTCAGAATTGCACCGTGCAATGTGGAGATATTACTGTTTGTGCATTTACAATATTCATTGATTTTTGCCATTGAAAAACATGTTTTTCATATACCAGAAATGTTTGAAGCTACTGACTGAATGAAAGGAGCTGGCATCTCACTCTCTTTGAATCTTCTTTATCATGCTAGGATTAACAGGAAAAAGCAAAAAATTTCAGAATTGCACCTTGCAATGTGGAGATATTACTGTTTGTGCATTTACAATATTCATTGATTTTTGCCATTGAAAAACATGTTTTTCATATACCAGAAATGTTTGAAGCTACTGACTGAATGAAAGGAGCTGGCATCTCACTCTCTTTGAATCTTCTTTATCATGCTAGGATTAGCAGGAAAAAGCAAAAAATTTCAGAATTGCACCTTGCAATGTGGAGATATTACTGTTTGTGCATTTACAATATTCATTGATTTTTGCCATTGAAAAACATGTTTTTCATATACCAGAAATGTTTGAAGCTACTGACTGAATGAAAGGAGCTGGCATCTCACTCTCTTTGAATCTTCTTTATCATGCTAGGATTAACAGGAAAAAGCTAAAAATTTCAGAATTGCACCGTGCAATGTGGAGATATTACTGTTTGTGCATTTACAATATTCATTGATTTTTGCCATTGAAAAACATGTTTTTCATATACCAGAAATGTTTGAAGCTACTGACTGAATGAAAGGAGCTGGCATCTCACTCTTTGAATCTTCTTTATCATGCTGAGGAGCAGGAAAAAGCAAAAAATTTCAGAATTGCACCTTCAATGCGGAGAAATTACTGTTTGTGCATTTACAATATTCATTGATTTTTGCCATTGAAAAACGTCCAGAAATGATTGAAGCTACTGACTGAATGAAAGGAGCTGGCATCTCACTCTCTTTGAATCTTCTTTATCATGCTAAGAGGAGCAGGAAAAAGCAAAAAATTTCAGAATTGCACCTTGCAATGCGGAGAAATTACTGTTTGTGCATTTACAATATTCATTAATTTTTGCCATTGAAAAACATCATGTTATTCATATACCAGAAATGATTGAAGCTACTGACTGAATGAAAGGAGCTGGCATCTCACTCTCTTTGAATCTTCTTTATCATGCTAAGAGGAGCAGGAAAAAGCAAAAAATTTCAGAATTGCACCTTGCAATGCGGAGAAATTACTGTTTGTGCATTTAGAATATTCATTGATTTTTGCCATTGAAAAACATCATGTTATTCATATACCAGAAATGTTTGAAGCTACTGACTGAATGAAAGGAGCTGGCATCTCACTCTCTTTGAATCTTCTTTATCATACTAAGAGGAGCAGGAAAAAGCAAAAAATTTCAGAATTGCACCTTGCAATGCGGAGAAATTACTGTTTGTGCATTTACAATATTCATTGATTTTTGCCATTGAAAAACGTCCAGAAATGATTGAAGCTACTGACTGAATGAAAGGAGCTGGCATCTCACTCTCTTTGAATCTTCTTTATCATGCTAGGATTAACAGGAAAAAGCTAAAAATTTCAGAATTGCACCGTGCAATGTGGAGATATTACTGTTTGTGCATTTACAATATTCATTGATTTTTGCCATTGAAAAACATGTTTTTCATATACCAGAAATGTTTGAAGCTACTGACTGAATGAAAGGAGCTGGCATCTCACTCTCTTTGAATCTTCTTTATCATGCTAGGATTAACAGGAAAAAGCAAAAAATTTCAGAATTGCACCTTGCAATGTGGAGATATTACTGTTTGTGCATTTACAATATTCATTGATTTTTGCCATTGAAAAACATGTTTTTCATATACCAGAAATGTTTGAAGCTACTGACTGAATGAAAGGAGCTGGCATCTCACTCTCTTTGAATCTTCTTTATCATGCTAGGATTAGCAGGAAAAAGCAAAAAATTTCAGAATTGCACCTTGCAATGTGGAGATATTACTGTTTGTGCATTTACAATATTCATTGATTTTTGCCATTGAAAAACATGTTTTTCATATACCAGAAATGTTTGAAGCTACTGACTGAATGAAAGGAGCTGGCATCTCACTCTCTTTGAATCTTCTTTATCATGCTAGGATTAACAGGAAAAAGCTAAAAATTTCAGAATTGCACCGTGCAATGTGGAGATATTACTGTTTGTGCATTTACAATATTCATTGATTTTTGCCATTGAAAAACATGTTTTTCATATACCAGAAATGTTTGAAGCTACTGACTGAATGAAAGGAGCTGGCATCTCACTCTCTTTGAATCTTCTTTATCATGCTAGGATTAGCAGGAAAAAGCAAAAAATTTCAGAATTGCACGTTGCAATGTGGAGATATTACTGTTTGTGCATTTACAATATTCATTGATTTTTGCCATTGAAAAACATGTTTTTCATATACCAGAAATGTTTGAAGCTACTGACTGAATGAAAGGAGCTGGCATCTCACTCTCTTTGAATCTTCTTTATCATGCTAGGATTAACAGGAAAAAGCTAAAAATTTCAGAATTGCACCGTGCAATGTGGAGATATTACTGTTTGTGCATTTACAATATTCATTGATTTTTGCCATTGAAAAACATGTTTTTCATATACCAGAAATGTTTGAAGCTACTGACTGAATGAAAGGAGCTGGCATCTCACTCTCTTTGAATCTTCTTTATCATGCTAGGATTAGCAGGAAAAAGCAAAAAATTTCAGAATTGCACCTTGCAATGTGGAGATATTACTGTTTGTGCATTTACAATATTCATTGATTTTTGCCATTGAAAAGCATGTTTTTCATATACCAGAAATGTTTGAAGCTACTGACTGAATGAAAGGAGCTGGCATCTCACTCTCTTTGAATCTTCTTTATCATGCTAGGATTAACAGGAAAAAGCAAAAAATTTCAGAATTGCACCTTGCAATGTGGAGATATTACTGTTTGTGCATTTACAATATTCATTGATTTTTGCCATTGAAAAACATGTTTTTCATATACCAGAAATGTTTGAAGCTACTGACTGAATGAAAGGAGCTGGCATCTCACTCTCTTTGAATCTTCTTTATCATGCTAGGATTAGCAGGAAAAAGCAAAAAATTTCAGAATTGCACCTTGCAATGTGGAGATATTACTGTTTGTGCATTTACAATATTCATTGATTTTTGCCATTGAAAAACATGTTTTTCATATACCAGAAATGTTTGAAGCTACTGACTGAATGAAAGGAGCTGGCATCTCACTCTCTTTGAATCTTCTTTATCATGCTAGGATTAACAGGAAAAAGCTAAAAATTTCAGAATTGCACCGTGCAATGTGGAGATATTACTGTTTGTGCATTTACAATATTCATTGATTTTTGCCATTGAAAAACATGTTTTTCATATACCAGAAATGTTTGAAGCTACTGACTGAATGAAAGGAGCTGGCATCTCACTCTCTTTGAATCTTCTTTATCATGCTAGGATTAGCAGGAAAAAGCAAAAAATTTCAGAATTGCACGTTGCAATGTGGAGATATTACTGTTTGTGCATTTACAATATTCATTGATTTTTGCCATTGAAAAACATGTTTTTCATATACCAGAAATGTTTGAAGCTACTGACTGAATGAAAGGAGCTGGCATCTCACTCTCTTTGAATCTTCTTTATCATGCTAGGATTAACAGGAAAAAGCTAAAAATTTCAGAATTGCACCGTGCAATGTGGAGATATTACTGTTTGTGCATTTACAATATTCATTGATTTTTGCCATTGAAAAACATGTTTTTCATATACCAGAAATGTTTGAAGCTACTGACTGAATGAAAGGAGCTGGCATCTCACTCTCTTTGAATCTTCTTTATCATGCTAGGATTAGCAGGAAAAAGCAAAAAATTTCAGAATTGCACCTTGCAATGTGGAGATATTACTGTTTGTGCATTTACAATATTCATTGATTTTTGCCATTGAAAAACATGTTTTTCATATACCAGAAATGTTTGAAGCTACTGACTGAATGAAAGGAGCTGGCATCTCACTCTCTTTGAATCTTCTTTATCATGCTAGGATTAACAGGAAAAAGCAAAAAATTTCAGAATTGCACCTTGCAATGTGGAGATATTACTGTTTGTGCATTTACAATATTCATTGATTTTTGCCATTGAAAAACATGTTTTTCATATACCAGAAATGTTTGAAGCTACTGACTGAATGAAAGGAGCTGGCATCTCACTCTCTTTGAATCTTCTTTATCATGCTAGGATTAGCAGGAAAAAGCAAAAAATTTCAGAATTGCACCTTGCAATGTGGAGATATTACTGTTTGTGCATTTACAATATTCATTGATTTTTGCCATTGAAAAACATGTTTTTCATATACCAGAAATGTTTGAAGCTACTGACTGAATGAAAGGAGCTGGCATCTCACTCTCTTTGAATCTTCTTTATCATGCTAGGATTAACAGGAAAAAGCTAAAAATTTCAGAATTGCACCGTGCAATGTGGAGATATTACTGTTTGTGCATTTACAATATTCATTGATTTTTGCCATTGAAAAACATGTTTTTCATATACCAGAAATGTTTGAAGCTACTGACTGAATGAAAGGAGCTGGCATCTCACTCTCTTTGAATCTTCTTTATCATGCTAGGATTAACAGGAAAAAGCAAAAAATTTCAGAATTGCACCTTGCAATGTGGAGATATTACTGTTTGTGCATTTACAATATTCATTGATTTTTGCCATTGAAAAACATGTTTTTCATATACCAGAAATGTTTGAAGCTACTGACTGAATGAAAGGAGCTGGCATCTCACTCTCTTTGAATCTTCTTTATCATGCTAGGATTAACAGGAAAAAGCTAAAAATTTCAGAATTGCACCGTGCAATGTGGAGATATTACTGTTTGTGCATTTACAATATTCATTGATTTTTGCCATTGAAAAACATGTTTTTCATATACCAGAAATGTTTGAAGCTACTGACTGAATGAAAGGAGGTGGCATCTCACTCTCTTTGAATCTTCTTTATCATGCTAGGATTAGCAGGAAAAAGCAAAAAATTTCAGAATTGCACCTTGCAATGTGGAGATATTACTGTTTGTGCATTTACAATATTCATTGATTTTTGCCATTGAAAAACATGTTTTTCATATACCAGAAATGTTTGAAGCTACTGACTGAATGAAAGGAGCTGGCATCTCACTCTCTTTGAATCTTCTTTATCATGCTAGGATTAACAGGAAAAAGCTAAAAATTTCAGAATTGCACCGTGCAATGTGGAGATATTACTGTTTGTGCATTTACAATATTCATTGATTTTTGCCATTGAAAAACATGTTTTTCATATACCAGAAATGTTTGAAGCTACTGACTGAATGAAAGGAGCTGGCATCTCACTCTCTTTGAATCTTCTTTATCATACTAGGATTAACAGGAAAAAGCAAAAAATTTCAGAATTGCACCTTGCAATGTGGAGATATTACTGTTTGTGCATTTACAATATTCATTGATTTTTGCCATTGAAAAACATGTTTTTCATATACCAGAAATGTTTGAAGCTACTGACTGAATGAAAGGAGCTGGCATCTCACTCTCTTTGAATCTTCTTTATCATGCTAGGATTAGCAGGAAAAAGCAAAAAATTTCAGAATTGCACCTTGCAATGTGGAGATATTACTGTTTGTGCATTTACAATATTCATTGATTTTTGCCATTGAAAAACATGTTTTTCATATACCAGAAATGTTTGAAGCTACTGACTGAATGAAAGGAGCTGGCATCTCACTCTCTTTGAATCTTCTTTATCATGCTAGGATTAACAGGAAAAAGCTAAAAATTTCAGAATTGCACCGTGCAATGTGGAGATATTACTGTTTGTGCATTTACAATATTCATTGATTTTTGCCATTGAAAAACATGTTTTTCATATACCAGAAATGTTTGAAGCTACTGACTGAATGAAAGGAGCTGGCATCTCACTCTTTGAATCTTCTTTATCATGCTGAGGAGCAGGAAAAAGCAAAAAATTTCAGAATTGCACCTTCAATGCGGAGAAATTACTGTTTGTGCATTTACAATATTCATTGATTTTTGCCATTGAAAAACGTCCAGAAATGATTGAAGCTACTGACTGAATGAAAGGAGCTGGCATCTCACTCTCTTTGAATCTTCTTTATCATGCTAAGAGGAGCAGGAAAAAGCAAAAAATTTCAGAATTGCACCTTGCAATGCGGAGAAATTACTGTTTGTGCATTTACAATATTCATTAATTTTTGCCATTGAAAAACATCATGTTATTCATATACCAGAAATGATTGAAGCTACTGACTGAATGAAAGGAGCTGGCATCTCACTCTCTTTGAATCTTCTTTATCATACTAAGAGGAGCAGGAAAAAGCAAAAAATTTCAGAATTGCACCTTGCAATGCGGAGAAATTACTGTTTGTGCATTTACAATATTCATTGATTTTTGCCATTGAAAAACGTCCAGAAATGATTGAAGCTACTGACTGAATGAAAGGAGCTGGCATCTCACTCTCTTTGAATCTTCTTTATCATGCTAAGAGGAGCAGGAAAAAGCAAAAAATTTCAGAATTGCACCTTGCAATGCGGAATTACTGTTTGTGCATTTACAATATTCATTGATTTTTGCCATTGAAAAACGTCCAGAAATGATTGAAGCTACTGACTGAATGAAAGGAGCTGGCATCTCACTCTCTTTGAATCTTCTTTATCATGCTAAGAGGAGCAGGAAAAAGCAAAAAATTTCAGAATTGCACCTTGCAATGCGGAGAAATTACTGTTTGTGCATTTACAATATTCATTGATTTTTGCCATTGAAAAACATGTTTTTCATATACCAGAAATGTTTGAAGCTACTGACTGAATGAAAGGAGCTGGCATCTCACTCTCTTTGAATCTTCTTTATCATGCTAGGATTAGCAGGAAAAAGCAAAAAATTTCAGAATTGCACCTTGCAATGTGGAGATATTACTGTTTGTGCATTTACAATATTCATTGATTTTTGCCATTGAAAAACATGTTTTTCATATACCAGAAATGTTTGAAGCTACTGACAATGAAAGGAGCTGGCATCTCACTCTCTTTGAATCTTCTTTATCATGCTAGGATTAACAGGAAAAAGTAAAAAATTTCAGAATTGCACCTTGCAATGTGGAGATATTACTGTTTGTGCATTTACAATATTCATTGATTTTTGCCATTGAAAAACATGTTTTTCATATACCAGAAATGTTTGAAGCTACTGACTGAATGAAAGGAGCTGGCATCTCACTCTCTTTGAATCTTCTTTATCATGCTAGGATTAACAGGAAAAAGCTAAAAATTTCAGAATTGCACCGTGCAATGTGGAGATATTACTGTTTGTGCATTTACAATATTCATTGATTTTTGCCATTGAAAAACGTTTTTCATATACCAGAAATGTTTGAAGCTACTGACTGAATGAAAGGAGCTGGCATCTCACTCTCTTTGAATCTTCTTTATCATGCTAGGATTAGCAGGAAAAAGCAAAAAATTTCAGAATTGCACCTTGCAATGTGGAGATATTACTGTTTGTGCATTTACAATATTCATTGATTTTTGCCATTGAAAAACATGTTTTTCATATACCAGAAATGTTTGAAGCTACTGACTGAATGAAAGGAGCTGGCATCTCACTCTCTTTGAATCTTCTTTATCATGCTAGGATTAACAGGAAAAAGCAAAAAATTTCAGAATTGCACCTTGCAATGTGGAGATATTACTGTTTGTGCATTTACAATATTCATTGATTTTTGCCATTGAAAAACATGTTTTTCATATACCAGAAATGTTTGAAGCTACTGACTGAATGAAAGGAGCTGGCATCTCACTCTCTTTGAATCTTCTTTATCATGCTAGGATTAACAGGAAAAAGCTAAAAATTTCAGAATTGCACCTTGCAATGTGGAGATATTACTGTTTGTGCATTTACAATATTCATTGATTTTTGCCATTGAAAAACATGTTTTTCATATACCAGAAATGTTTGAAGCTACTGACTGAATGAAAGGAGCTGGCATCTCACTCTCTTTGAATCTTCTTTATCATGCTAGGATTAACAGGAAAAAGCTAAAAATTTCAGAATTGCACCGTGCAATGTGGAGATATTACGGTTTGTGCATTTACAATATTCATTGATTTTTGCCATTGAAAAACATGTTTTTCATATACCAGAAATGTTTGAAGCTACTGACTGAATGAAAGGAGCTGGCATCTCACTCTCTTTGAATCTTCTTTATCATGCTAGGATTAACAGGAAAAAGCAAAAAATTTCAGAATTGCACCTTGCAATGTGGAGATATTACTGTTTGTGCATTTACAATATTCATTGATTTTTGCCATTGAAAAACATGTTTTTCATATACCAGAAATGTTTGAAGCTACTGACTGAATGAAAGGAGCTGGCATCTCACTCTCTTTGAATCTTCTTTATCATGCTAGGATTAACAGGAAAAAGCAAAGAATTTCAGAATTGCACCTTGCAATGTGGAGATATTACTGTTTGTGCATTTACAATATTCATTGATTTTTGCCATTGAAAAACATGTTTTTCATATACCAGAAATGTTTGAAGCTACTGACTGAATGAAAGGAGCTGGCATCTCACTCTCTTTGAATCTTCTTTATCATGCTAGGATTAACAGGAAAAAGCAAAAAATTTCAGAATTGCACCGTGCAATGTGGAGATATTACTGTTTGTGCATTTACAATATTCATTGATTTTTGCCATTGAAAAACATGTTTTTCATATACCAGAAATGTTTGAAGCTACTGACTGAATGAAAGGAGCTGGCATCTCACTCTCTTTGAATCTTCTTTATCATGCTAGGATTAGCAGGAAAAAGCAAAAAATTTCAGAATTGCACCTTGCAATGTGGAGATATTACTGTTTGTGCATTTACAATATTCATTGATTTTTGCCATTGAAAAACATGTTTTTCATATACCAGAAATGTTTGAAGCTACTGACTGAATGAAAGGAGCTGGCATCTCACTCTCTTTGAATCTTCTTTATCATGCTAGGATTAGCAGGAAAAAGCAAAAAATTTCAGAATTGCACCTTGCAATGTGGAGATATTACTGTTTGTGCATTTACAATATTCATTGATTTTTGCCATTGAAAAACATGTTTTTCATATACCAGAAATGTTTGAAGCTACTGACTGAATGAAAGGAGCTGGCATCTCACTCTCTTTGAATCTTCTTTATCATGCTAGGATTAACAGGAAAAAGCAAAAAATTTCAGAATTGCACCTTGCAATGTGGAGATATTACTGTTTGTGCATTTACAATATTCATTGATTTTTGCCATTGAAAAACATGTTTTTCATATACCAGAAATGTTTGAAGCTACTGACTGAATGAAAGGAGCTGGCATCTCACTCTCTTTGAATCTTCTTTATCATGCTAGGATTAACAGGAAAAAGCAAAAAATTTCAGAATTGCACCTTGCAATGTGGAGATATTACTGTTTGTGCATTTACAATATTCATTGATTTTTGCCATTGAAAAACATGTTTTTCATATACCAGAAATGTTTGAAGCTACTGACTGAATGAAAGGAGCTGGCATCTCACTCTCTTTGAATCTTCTTTATCATGCTAGGATTAGCAGGAAAAAGCAAAAAATTTCAGAATTGCACCTTGCAATGTGGAGATATTACTGTTTGTGCATTTACAATATTCATTGATTTTTGCCATTGAAAAACATGTTTTTCATATACCAGAAATGTTTGAAGCTACTGACTGAATGAAAGGAGCTGGCATCTCACTCTCTTTGAATCTTCTTTATCATGCTAGGATTAACAGGAAAAAGCTAAAAATTTCAGAATTGCACCGTGCAATGTGGAGATATTAGTTTGTGCATTTACAATATTCATTGATTTTTGCCATTGAAAAACATGTTTTTCATATACCAGAAATGTTTGAAGCTACTGACTGAATGAAAGGAGCTGGCATCTCACTCTTTGAATCTTCTTTATCATGCTGAGGAGCAGGAAAAAGCAAAAAATTTCAGAATTGCACCTTCAATGCGGAGAAATTACTGTTTGTGCATTTACAATATTCATTGATTTTTGCCATTGAAAAACGTCCAGAAATGATTGAAGCTACTGACTGAATGAAAGGAGCTGGCATCTCACTCTCTTTGAATCTTCTTTATCATGCTAAGAGGAGCAGGAAAAAGCAAAAAATTTCAGAATTGCACCTTGCAATGCGGAGAAATTACTGTTTGTGCATTTACAATATTCATTAATTTTTGCCATTGAAAAACATCATGTTATTCATATACCAGAAATGATTGAAGCTACTGACTGAATGAAAGGAGCTGGCATCTCACTCTCTTTGAATCTTCTTTATCATGCTAAGAGGAGCAGGAAAAAGCAAAAAATTTCAGAATTGCACCTTGCAATGCGGAGAAATTACTGTTTGTGCATTTACAATATTCATTGATTTTTGCCATTGAAAAACATCATGTTATTCATATACCAGAAATGTTTGAAGCTACTGACTGAATGAAAGGAGCTGGCATCTCACTCTCTTTGAATCTTCTTTATCATACTAAGAGGAGCAGGAAAAAGCAAAAAATTTCAGAATTGCACCTTGCAATGCGGAGAAATTACTGTTTGTGCATTTACAATATTCATTGATTTTTGCCATTGAAAAACGTCCAGAAATGATTGAAGCTACTGACTGAATGAAAGGAGCTGGCATCTCACTCTCTTTGAATCTTCTTTATCATGCTAAGAGGAGCAGGAAAAAGCAAAAAATTTCAGAATTGCACCTTGCAATGCGGAATTACTGTTTGTGCATTTACAATATTCATTGATTTTTGCCATTGAAAAACGTCCAGAAATGATTGAAGCTACTGACTGAATGAAAGGAGCTGGCATCTCACTCTCTTTGAATCTTCTTTATCATGCTAAGAGGAGCAGGAAAAAGCAAAAAATTTCAGAATTGCACCTTGCAATGCGGAGAAATTACTGTTTGTGCATTTACAATATTCATTGATTTTTGCCATTGAAAAACATGTTTTTCATATACCAGAAATGTTTGAAGCTACTGACTGAATGAAAGGAGCTGGCATCTCACTCTCTTTGAATCTTCTTTATCATGCTAGGATTAGCAGGAAAAAGCAAAAAATTTCAGAATTGCACCTTGCAATGTGGAGATATTACTGTTTGTGCATTTACAATATTCATTGATTTTTGCCATTGAAAAACATGTTTTTCATATACCAGAAATGTTTGAAGCTACTGACAATGAAAGGAGCTGGCATCTCACTCTCTTTGAATCTTCTTTATCATGCTAGGATTAACAGGAAAAAGCAAAAAATTTCAGAATTGCACCTTGCAATGTGGAGATATTACTGTTTGTGCATTTACAATATTCATTGATTTTTGCCATTGAAAAACATGTTTTTCATATACCAGAAATGTTTGAAGCTACTGACTGAATGAAAGGAGCTGGCATCTCACTCTCTTTGAATCTTCTTTATCATGCTAGGATTAACAGGAAAAAGCTAAAAATTTCAGAATTGCACCGTGCAATGTGGAGATATTACTGTTTGTGCATTTACAATATTCATTGATTTTTGCCATTGAAAAACATGTTTTTCATATACCAGAAATGTTTGAAGCTACTGACTGAATGAAAGGAGCTGGCATCTCTCTTTGAATCTTCTTTATCATGCTAGGATTAGCAGGAAAAAGCAAAAAATTTCAGAATTGCACCTTGCAATGTGGAGATATTACTGTTTGTGCATTTACAATATTCATTGATTTTTGCCATTGAAAAACATGTTTTTCATATACCAGAAATGTTTGAAGCTACTGACTGAATGAAAGGAGCTGGCATCTCACTCTCTTTGAATCTTCTTTATCATGCTAGGATTAACAGGAAAAAGCAAAAAATTTCAGAATTGCACCTTGCAATGTGGAGATATTACTGTTTGTGCATTTACAATATTCATTGATTTTTGCCATTGAAAAACATGTTTTTCATATACCAGAAATGTTTGAAGCTACTGACTGAATGAAAGGAGCTGGCATCTCACTCTCTTTGAATCTTCTTTATCATGCTAGGATTAACAGGAAAAAGCTAAAAATTTCAGAATTGCACCGTGCAATGTGGAGATATTACTGTTTGTGCATTTACAATATTCATTGATTTTTGCCATTGAAAAACATGTTTTTCATATACCAGAAATGTTTGAAGCTACTGACTGAATGAAAGGAGCTGGCATCTCACTCTCTTTGAATCTTCTTTATCATGCTAGGATTAACAGGAAAAAGCAAAAAATTTCAGAATTGCACCTTGCAATGTGGAGATATCACTGTTTGTGCATTTACAATATTCATTGATTTTTGCCATTGAAAAACATGTTTTTCATATACCAGAAATGTTTGAAGCTACTGACTGAATGAAAGGAGCTGGCATCTCACTCTCTTTGAATCTTCTTTATCATGCTAGGATTAGCAGGAAAAAGCAAAAAATTTCAGAATTGCACGTTGCAATGTGGAGATATTACTGTTTGTGCATTTACAATATTCATTGATTTTTGCCATTGAAAAACATGTTTTTCATATACCAGAAATGTTTGAAGCTACTGACTGAATGAAAGGAGCTGGCATCTCACTCTCTTTGAATCTTCTTTATCATGCTAGGATTAACAGGAAAAAGCTAAAAATTTCAGAATTGCACCGTGCAATGTGGAGATATTACTGTTTGTGCATTTACAATATTCATTGATTTTTGCCATTGAAAAACATGTTTTTCATATACCAGAAATGTTTGAAGCTACTGACTGAATGAAAGGAGCTGGCATCTCACTCTCTTTGAATCTTCTTTATCATGCTAGGATTAGCAGGAAAAAGCAAAAAATTTCAGAATTGCACCTTGCAATGTGGAGATATTACTGTTTGTGCATTTACAATATTCATTGATTTTTGCCATTGAAAAGCATGTTTTTCATATACCAGAAATGTTTGAAGCTACTGACTGAATGAAAGGAGCTGGCATCTCACTCTCTTTGAATCTTCTTTATCATGCTAGGATTAACAGGAAAAAGTAAAAAATTTCAGAATTGCACCTTGCAATGTGGAGATATTACTGTTTGTGCATTTACAATATTCATTGATTTTTGCCATTGAAAAACATGTTTTTCATATACCAGAAATGTTTGAAGCTACTGACTGAATGAAAGGAGCTGGCATCTCACTCTCTTTGAATCTTCTTTATCATGCTAGGATTAACAGGAAAAAGCTAAAAATTTCAGAATTGCACCGTGCAATGTGGAGATATTACTGTTTGTGCATTTACAATATTCATTGATTTTTGCCATTGAAAAACGTTTTTCATATACCAGAAATGTTTGAAGCTAGTGACTGAATGAAAGGAGCTGGCATCTCACTCTCTTTGAATCTTCTTTATCATGCTAGGATTAGCAGGAAAAAGCAAAAAATTTCAGAATTGCACCTTGCAATGTGGAGATATTACTGTTTGTGCATTTACAATATTCATTGATTTTTGCCATTGAAAAACATGTTTTTCATATACCAGAAATGTTTGAAGCTACTGACTGAATGAAAGGAGCTGGCATCTCACTCTCTTTGAATCTTCTTTATCATGCTAGGATTAACAGGAAAAAGCAAAAAATTTCAGAATTGCACCTTGCAATGTGGAGATATTACTGTTTGTGCATTTACAATATTCATTGATTTTTGCCATTGAAAAACATGTTTTTCATATACCAGAAATGTTTGAAGCTACTGACTGAATGAAAGGAGCTGGCATCTCACTCTCTTTGAATCTTCTTTATCATGCTAGGATTAACAGGAAAAAGCTAAAAATTTCAGAATTGCACCTTGCAATGTGGAGATATTACTGTTTGTGCATTTACAATATTCATTGATTTTTGCCATTGAAAAACATGTTTTTCATATACCAGAAATGTTTGAAGCTACTGACTGAATGAAAGGAGCTGGCATCTCACTCTCTTTGAATCTTCTTTATCATGCTAGGATTAACAGGAAAAAGCTAAAAATTTCAGAATTGCACCGTGCAATGTGGAGATATTACTGTTTGTGCATTTACAATATTCATTGATTTTTGCCATTGAAAAACATGTTTTTCATATACCAGAAATGTTTGAAGCTACTGACTGAATGAAAGGAGCTGGCATCTCACTCTCTTTGAATCTTCTTTATCATGCTAGGATTAACAGGAAAAAGCAAAAAATTTCAGAATTGCACCTTGCAATGTGGAGATATTACTGTTTGTGCATTTACAATATTCATTGATTTTTGCCATTGAAAAACATGTTTTTCATATACCAGAAATGTTTGAAGCTACTGACTGAATGAAAGGAGCTGGCATCTCACTCTCTTTGAATCTTCTTTATCATGCTAGGATTAACAGGAAAAAGCAAAGAATTTCAGAATTGCACCTTGCAATGTGGAGATATTACTGTTTGTGCATTTACAATATTCATTGATTTTTGCCATTGAAAAACATGTTTTTCATATACCAGAAATGTTTGAAGCTACTGACTGAATGAAAGGAGCTGGCATCTCACTCTCTTTGAATCTTCTTTATCATGCTAGGATTAACAGGAAAAAGCAAAAAATTTCAGAATTGCACCGTGCAATGTGGAGATATTACTGTTTGTGCATTTACAATATTCATTGATTTTTGCCATTGAAAAACATGTTTTTCATATACCAGAAATGTTTGAAGCTACTGACTGAATGAAAGGAGCTGGCATCTCACTCTCTTTGAATCTTCTTTATCATGCTAGGATTAGCAGGAAAAAGCAAAAAATTTCAGAATTGCACCTTGCAATGTGGAGATATTACTGTTTGTGCATTTACAATATTCATTGATTTTTGCCATTGAAAAACATGTTTTTCATATACCAGAAATGTTTGAAGCTACTGACTGAATGAAAGGAGCTGGCATCTCACTCTCTTTGAATCTTCTTTATCATGCTAGGATTAACAGGAAAAAGCTAAAAATTTCAGAATTGCACCGTGCAATGTGGAGATATTACTGTTTGTGCATTTACAATATTCATTGATTTTTGCCATTGAAAAACATGTTTTTCATATACCAGAAATGTTTGAAGCTACTGACTGAATGAAAGGAGCTGGCATCTCACTCTCTTTGAATCTTCTTTATAATGCTAGGATTAGCAGGAAAAAGCAAAAAATTTCAGAATTGCACCTTGCAATGTGGAGATATTACTGTTTGTGCATTTACAATATTCATTGATTTTTGCCATTGAAAAACATGTTTTTCATATACCAGAAATGTTTGAAGCTACTGACTGAATGAAAGGAGCTGGCATCTCACTCTCTTTGAATCTTCTTTATCATGCTAGGATTAACAGGAAAAAGCAAAAAATTTCAGAATTGCACCTTGCAATGTGGAGATATTACTGTTTGTGCATTTACAATATTCATTGATTTTTGCCATTGAAAAACATGTTTTTCATATACCAGAAATGTTTGAAGCTACTGACTGAATGAAAGGAGCTGGCATCTCACTCTCTTTGAATCTTCTTTATCATGCTAGGATTAACAGGAAAAAGCAAAAAATTTCAGAATTGCACCTTGCAATGTGGAGATATTACTGTTTGTGCATTTACAATATTCATTGATTTTTGCCATTGAAAAACATGTTTTTCATATACCAGAAATGTTTGAAGCTACTGACTGAATGAAAGGAGCTGGCATCTCACTCTCTTTGAATCTTCTTTATCATGCTAGGATTAGCAGGAAAAAGCAAAAAATTTCAGAATTGCACCTTGCAATGTGGAGATATTACTGTTTGTGCATTTACAATATTCATTGATTTTTGCCATTGAAAAACATGTTTTTCATATACCAGAAATGTTTGAAGCTACTGACTGAATGAAAGGAGCTGGCATCTCACTCTCTTTGAATCTTCTTTATCATGCTAGGATTAACAGGAAAAAGCTAAAAATTTCAGAATTGCACCGTGCAATGTGGAGATATTAGTTTGTGCATTTACAATATTCATTGATTTTTGCCATTGAAAAACATGTTTTTCATATACCAGAAATGTTTGAAGCTACTGACTGAATGAAAGGAGCTGGCATCTCACTCTTTGAATCTTCTTTATCATGCTGAGGAGCAGGAAAAAGCAAAAAATTTCAGAATTGCACCTTCAATGCGGAGAAATTACTGTTTGTGCATTTACAATATTCATTGATTTTTGCCATTGAAAAACGTCCAGAAATGATTGAAGCTACTGACTGAATGAAAGGAGCTGGCATCTCACTCTCTTTGAATCTTCTTTATCATGCTAAGAGGAGCAGGAAAAAGCAAAAAATTTCAGAATTGCACCTTGCAATGCGGAGAAATTACTGTTTGTGCATTTACAATATTCATTAATTTTTGCCATTGAAAAACATCATGTTATTCATATACCAGAAATGATTGAAGCTACTGACTGAATGAAAGGAGCTGGCATCTCACTCTCTTTGAATCTTCTTTATCATGCTAAGAGGAGCAGGAAAAAGCAAAAAATTTCAGAATTGCACCTTGCAATGCGGAGAAATTACTGTTTGTGCATTTACAATATTCATTGATTTTTGCCATTGAAAAACATCATGTTATTCATATACCAGAAATGTTTGAAGCTACTGACTGAATGAAAGGAGCTGGCATCTCACTCTCTTTGAATCTTCTTTATCATACTAAGAGGAGCAGGAAAAAGCAAAAAATTTCAGAATTGCACCTTGCAATGCGGAGAAATTACTGTTTGTGCATTTACAATATTCATTGATTTTTGCCATTGAAAAACGTCCAGAAATGATTGAAGCTACTGACTGAATGAAAGGAGCTGGCATCTCACTCTCTTTGAATCTTCTTTATCATGCTAAGAGGAGCAGGAAAAAGCAAAAAATTTCAGAATTGCACCTTGCAATGCGGAATTACTGTTTGTGCATTTACAATATTCATTGATTTTTGCCATTGAAAAACGTCCAGAAATGATTGAAGCTACTGACTGAATGAAAGGAGCTGGCATCTCACTCTCTTTGAATCTTCTTTATCATGCTAAGAGGAGCAGGAAAAAGCAAAAAATTTCAGAATTGCACCTTGCAATGCGGAGAAATTACTGTTTGTGCATTTACAATATTCATTGATTTTTGCCATTGAAAAACATGTTTTTCATATACCAGAAATGTTTGAAGCTACTGACTGAATGAAAGGAGCTGGCATCTCACTCTCTTTGAATCTTCTTTATCATGCTAGGATTAGCAGGAAAAAGCAAAAAATTTCAGAATTGCACCTTGCAATGTGGAGATATTACTGTTTGTGCATTTACAATATTCATTGATTTTTGCCATTGAAAAACATGTTTTTCATATACCAGAAATGTTTGAAGCTACTGACAATGAAAGGAGCTGGCATCTCACTCTCTTTGAATCTTCTTTATCATGCTAGGATTAACAGGAAAAAGCAAAAAATTTCAGAATTGCACCTTGCAATGTGGAGATATTACTGTTTGTGCATTTACAATATTCATTGATTTTTGCCATTGAAAAACATGTTTTTCATATACCAGAAATGTTTGAAGCTACTGACTGAATGAAAGGAGCTGGCATCTCACTCTCTTTGAATCTTCTTTATCATGCTAGGATTAACAGGAAAAAGCTAAAAATTTCAGAATTGCACCGTGCAATGTGGAGATATTACTGTTTGTGCATTTACAATATTCATTGATTTTTGCCATTGAAAAACATGTTTTTCATATACCAGAAATGTTTGAAGCTACTGACTGAATGAAAGGAGCTGGCATCTCTCTTTGAATCTTCTTTATCATGCTAGGATTAGCAGGAAAAAGCAAAAAATTTCAGAATTGCACCTTGCAATGTGGAGATATTACTGTTTGTGCATTTACAATATTCATTGATTTTTGCCATTGAAAAACATGTTTTTCATATACCAGAAATGTTTGAAGCTACTGACTGAATGAAAGGAGCTGGCATCTCACTCTCTTTGAATCTTCTTTATCATGCTAGGATTAACAGGAAAAAGCAAAAAATTTCAGAATTGCACCTTGCAATGTGGAGATATTACTGTTTGTGCATTTACAATATTCATTGATTTTTTGCCATTGAAAAACATGTTTTTCATATACCAGAAATGTTTGAAGCTACTGACTGAATGAAAGGAGCTGGCATCTCACTCTCTTTGAATCTTCTTTATCATGCTAGGATTAACAGGAAAAAGCTAAAAATTTCAGAATTGCACCGTGCAATGTGGAGATATTACTGTTTGTGCATTTACAATATTCATTGATTTTTGCCATTGAAAAACATGTTTTTCATATACCAGAAATGTTTGAAGCTACTGACTGAATGAAAGGAGCTGGCATCTCACTCTCTTTGAATCTTCTTTATCATGCTAGGATTAACAGGAAAAAGCAAAAAATTTCAGAATTGCACCTTGCAATGTGGAGATATCACTGTTTGTGCATTTACAATATTCATTGATTTTTGCCATTGAAAAACATGTTTTTCATATACCAGAAATGTTTGAAGCTACTGACTGAATGAAAGGAGCTGGCATCTCACTCTCTTTGAATCTTCTTTATCATGCTAGGATTAGCAGGAAAAAGCAAAAAATTTCAGAATTGCACGTTGCAATGTGGAGATATTACTGTTTGTGCATTTACAATATTCATTGATTTTTGCCATTGAAAAACATGTTTTTCATATACCAGAAATGTTTGAAGCTACTGACTGAATGAAAGGAGCTGGCATCTCACTCTCTTTGAATCTTCTTTATCATGCTAGGATTAACAGGAAAAAGCTAAAAATTTCAGAATTGCACCGTGCAATGTGGAGATATTACTGTTTGTGCATTTACAATATTCATTGATTTTTGCCATTGAAAAACATGTTTTTCATATACCAGAAATGTTTGAAGCTACTGACTGAATGAAAGGAGCTGGCATCTCACTCTCTTTGAATCTTCTTTATCATGCTAGGATTAGCAGGAAAAAGCAAAAAATTTCAGAATTGCACGTTGCAATGTGGAGATATTACTGTTTGTGCATTTACAATATTCATTGATTTTTGCCATTGAAAAACATGTTTTTCATATACCAGAAATGTTTGAAGCTACTGACTGAATGAAAGGAGCTGGCATCTCACTCTCTTTGAATCTTCTTTATCATGCTAGGATTAACAGGAAAAAGCTAAAAATTTCAGAATTGCACCGTGCAATGTGGAGATATTACTGTTTGTGCATTTACAATATTCATTGATTTTTGCCATTGAAAAACATGTTTTTCATATACCAGAAATGTTTGAAGCTACTGACTGAATGAAAGGAGCTGGCATCTCACTCTCTTTGAATCTTCTTTATCATGCTAGGATTAGCAGGAAAAAGCAAAAAATTTCAGAATTGCACCTTGCAATGTGGAGATATTACTGTTTGTGCATTTACAATATTCATTGATTTTTGCCATTGAAAAACATGTTTTTCATATACCAGAAATGTTTGAAGCTACTGACTGAATGAAAGGAGCTGGCATCTCACTCTCTTTGAATCTTCTTTATCATGCTAGGATTAACAGGAAAAAGCAAAAAATTTCAGAATTGCACCTTGCAATGTGGAGATATTACTGTTTGTGCATTTACAATATTCATTGATTTTTGCCATTGAAAAACATGTTTTTCATATACCAGAAATGTTTGAAGCTACTGACTGAATGAAAGGAGCTGGCATCTCACTCTCTTTGAATCTTCTTTATCATGCTAGGATTAGCAGGAAAAAGCAAAAAATTTCAGAATTGCACCTTGCAATGTGGAGATATTACTGTTTGTGCATTTACAATATTCATTGATTTTTGCCATTGAAAAACATGTTTTTCATATACCAGAAATGTTTGAAGCTACTGACTGAATGAAAGGAGCTGGCATCTCACTCTCTTTGAATCTTCTTTATCATGCTAGGATTAACAGGAAAAAGCTAAAAATTTCAGAATTGCACCGTGCAATGTGGAGATATTACTGTTTGTGCATTTACAATATTCATTGATTTTTGCCATTGAAAAACATGTTTTTCATATACCAGAAATGTTTGAAGCTACTGACTGAATGAAAGGAGCTGGCATCTCACTCTCTTTGAATCTTCTTTATCATGCTAGGATTAGCAGGAAAAAGCAAAAAATTTCAGAATTGCACCTTGCAATGTGGAGATATTACTGTTTGTGCATTTACAATATTCATTGATTTTTGCCATTGAAAAACATGTTTTTCATATACCAGAAATGTTTGAAGCTACTGACTGAATGAAAGGAGCTGGCATCTCACTCTCTTTGAATCTTCTTTATCATGCTAGGATTAACAGGAAAAAGCAAAAAATTTCAGAATTGCACCTTGCAATGTGGAGATATTACTGTTTGTGCATTTACAATATTCATTGATTTTTGCCATTGAAAAACATGTTTTTCATATACCAGAAATGTTTGAAGCTACTGACTGAATGAAAGGAGCTGGCATCTCACTCTCTTTGAATCTTCTTTATCATGCTAGGATTAGCAGGAAAAAGCAAAAAATTTCAGAATTGCACCTTGCAATGTGGAGATATTACTGTTTGTGCATTTACAATATTCATTGATTTTTGCCATTGAAAAACATGTTTTTCATATACCAGAAATGTTTGAAGCTACTGACAATGAAAGGAGCTGGCATCTCACTCTCTTTGAATCTTCTTTATCATGCTAGGATTAACAGGAAAAAGCAAAAAATTTCAGAATTGCACCTTGCAATGTGGAGATATTACTGTTTGTGCATTTACAATATTCATTGATTTTTGCCATTGAAAAACATGTTTTTCATATACCAGAAATGTTTGAAGCTACTGACTGAATGAAAGGAGCTGGCATCTCACTCTCTTTGAATCTTCTTTATCATGCTAGGATTAACAGGAAAAAGCTAAAAATTTCAGAATTGCACCGTGCAATGTGGAGATATTACTGTTTGTGCATTTACAATATTCATTGATTTTTGCCATTGAAAAACATGTTTTTCATATACCAGAAATGTTTGAAGCTACTGACTGAATGAAAGGAGCTGGCATCTCTCTTTGAATCTTCTTTATCATGCTAGGATTAGCAGGAAAAAGCAAAAAATTTCAGAATTGCACCTTGCAATGTGGAGATATTACTGTTTGTGCATTTACAATATTCATTGATTTTTGCCATTGAAAAACATGTTTTTCATATACCAGAAATGTTTGAAGCTACTGACTGAATGAAAGGAGCTGGCATCTCACTCTCTTTGAATCTTCTTTATCATGCTAGGATTAACAGGAAAAAGCAAAAAATTTCAGAATTGCACCTTGCAATGTGGAGATATTACTGTTTGTGCATTTACAATATTCATTGATTTTTGCCATTGAAAAACATGTTTTTCATATACCAGAAATGTTTGAAGCTACTGACTGAATGAAAGGAGCTGGCATCTCACTCTCTTTGAATCTTCTTTATCATGCTAGGATTAACAGGAAAAAGCTAAAAATTTCAGAATTGCACCGTGCAATGTGGAGATATTACTGTTTTGTGCATTTACAATATTCATTGATTTTTGCCATTGAAAAACATGTTTTTCATATACCAGAAATGTTTGAAGCTACTGACTGAATGAAAGGAGCTGGCATCTCACTCTCTTTGAATCTTCTTTATCATGCTAGGATTAACAGGAAAAAGCAAAAAATTTCAGAATTGCACCTTGCAATGTGGAGATATCACTGTTTGTGCATTTACAATATTCATTGATTTTTGCCATTGAAAAACATGTTTTTCATATACCAGAAATGTTTGAAGCTACTGACTGAATGAAAGGAGCTGGCATCTCACTCTCTTTGAATCTTCTTTATCATGCTAGGATTAGCAGGAAAAAGCAAAAAATTTCAGAATTGCACGTTGCAATGTGGAGATATTACTGTTTGTGCATTTACAATATTCATTGATTTTTGCCATTGAAAAACATGTTTTTCATATACCAGAAATGTTTGAAGCTACTGACTGAATGAAAGGAGCTGGCATCTCACTCTCTTTGAATCTTCTTTATCATGCTAGGATTAACAGGAAAAAGCTAAAAATTTCAGAATTGCACCGTGCAATGTGGAGATATTACTGTTTGTGCATTTACAATATTCATTGATTTTTGCCATTGAAAAACATGTTTTTCATATACCAGAAATGTTTGAAGCTACTGACTGAATGAAAGGAGCTGGCATCTCACTCTCTTTGAATCTTCTTTATCATGCTAGGATTAGCAGGAAAAAGCAAAAAATTTCAGAATTGCACCTTGCAATGTGGAGATATTACTGTTTGTGCATTTACAATATTCATTGATTTTTGCCATTGAAAAGCATGTTTTTCATATACCAGAAATGATTGAAGCTACTGACTGAATGAAAGGAGCTGGCATCTCACTCTCTTTGAATCTTCTTTATCATGCTAGGATTAACAGGAAAAAGCAAAAAATTTCAGAATTGCACCTTGCAATGTGGAGATATTACTGTTTGTGCATTTACAATATTCATTGATTTTTGCCATTGAAAAACATGTTTTTCATATACCAGAAATGTTTGAAGCTACTGACTGAATGAAAGGAGCTGGCATCTCACTCTCTTTGAATCTTCTTTATCATGCTAGGATTAGCAGGAAAAAGCAAAAAATTTCAGAATTGCACCTTGCAATGTGGAGATATTACTGTTTGTGCATTTACAATATTCATTGATTTTTGCCATTGAAAAACATGTTTTTCATATACCAGAAATGTTTGAAGCTACTGACTGAATGAAAGGAGCTGGCATCTCACTCTCTTTGAATCTTCTTTATCATGCTAGGATTAGCAGGAAAAAGCAAAAAATTTCAGAATTGCACCTTGCAATGTGGAGATATTACTGTTTGTGCATTTACAATATTCATTGATTTTTGCCATTGAAAAACATGTTTTTCATATACCAGAAATGTTTGAAGCTACTGACTGAATGAAAGGAGCTGGCATCTCACTCTCTTTGAATCTTCTTTATCATGCTAGGATTAACAGGAAAAAGCAAAAAATTTCAGAATTGCACCTTGCAATGTGGAGATATTACTGTTTGTGCATTTACAATATTCATTGATTTTTGCCATTGAAAAACATGTTTTTCATATACCAGAAATGTTTGAAGCTACTGACTGAATGAAAGGAGCTGGCATCTCACTCTCTTTGAATCTTCTTTATCATGCTAGGATTAACAGGAAAAAGCTAAAAATTTCAGAATTGCACCGTGCAATGTGGAGATATTACTGTTTGTGCATTTACAATATTCATTGATTTTTGCCATTGAAAAACATGTTTTTCATATACCAGAAATGTTTGAAGCTACTGACTGAATGAAAGGAGCTGGCATCTCACTGTCTTTGAATCTTCTTTATCATGCTAGGATTAACAGTAAAAAGCAAAAAATTTCAGAATTGCACCTTGCAATGTGGAGATATCACTGTTTGTGCATTTACAATGTTCATTGATTTTTGCCATTGAAAAACATGTTTTTCATATACCAGAAATGTTTGAAGCTACTGACTGAATGAAAGGAGCTGGCATCTCACTCTCTTTGAATCTTCTTTATCATGCTAGGATTAGCAGGAAAAAGCAAAAAATTTCAGAATTGCACGTTGCAATGTGGAGATATTACTGTTTGTGCATTTACAATATTCATTGATTTTTGCCATTGAAAAACATGTTTTTCATATACCAGAAATGTTTGAAGCTACTGACTGAATGAAAGGAGCTGGCATCTCACTCTCTTTGAATCTTCTTTATCATGCTAGGATTAACAGGAAAAAGCTAAAAATTTCAGAATTGCACCGTGCAATGTGGAGATATTACTGTTTGTGCATTTACAATATTCATTGATTTTTGCCATTGAAAAACATGTTTTTCATATACCAGAAATGTTTGAAGCTACTGACTGAATGAAAGGAGCTGGCATCTCACTCTCTTTGAATCTTCTTTATCATGCTAGGATTAGCAGGAAAAAGCAAAAAATTTCAGAATTGCACCTTGCAATGTGGAGATATTACTGTTTGTGCATTTACAATATTCATTGATTTTTGCCATTGAAAAACATGTTTTTCATATACCAGAAATGTTTGAAGCTACTGACTGAATGAAAGGAGCTGGCATCTCACTCTCTTTGAATCTTCTTTATCATGCTAGGATTAACAGGAAAAAGCAAAAAATTTCAGAATTGCACCTTGCAATGTGGAGATATTACTGTTTGTGCATTTACAATATTCATTGATTTTTTGCCATTGAAAAACATGTTTTTCATATACCAGAAATGTTTGAAGCTACTGACTGAATGAAAGGAGCTGGCATCTCACTCTCTTTGAATCTTCTTTATCATGCTAGGATTAGCAGGAAAAAGCAAAAAATTTCAGAATTGCACCTTGCAATGTGGAGATATTACTGTTTGTGCATTTACAATATTCATTGATTTTTGCCATTGAAAAACATGTTTTTCATATACCAGAAATGTTTGAAGCTACTGACTGAATGAAAGGAGCTGGCATCTCACTCTCTTTGAATCTTCTTTATCATGCTAGGATTAACAGGAAAAAGCTAAAAATTTCAGAATTGCACCGTGCAATGTGGAGATATTACTGTTTGTGCATTTACAATATTCATTGATTTTTGCCATTGAAAAACATGTTTTTCATATACCAGAAATGTTTGAAGCTACTGACTGAATGAAAGGAGCTGGCATCTCACTCTCTTTGAATCTTCTTTATCATGCTAGGATTAGCAGGAAAAAGCAAAAAATTTCAGAATTGCACCTTGCAATGTGGAGATATTACTGTTTGTGCATTTACAATATTCATTGATTTTTGCCATTGAAAAACATGTTTTTCATATACCAGAAATGTTTGAAGCTACTGACTGAATGAAAGGAGCTGGCATCTCACTCTCTTTGAATCTTCTTTATCATGCTAGGATTAACAGGAAAAAGCAAAAAATTTCAGAATTGCACCTTGCAATGTGGAGATATTACTGTTTGTGCATTTACAATATTCATTGATTTTTGCCATTGAAAAACATGTTTTTCATATACCAGAAATGTTTGAAGCTACTGACTGAATGAAAGGAGCTGGCATCTCACTCTCTTTGAATCTTTATCATGCTAGGATTAACAGGAAAAAGCTAAAAATTTCAGATTTGCACCGTGCAATGTGGAGATATTACTGTTTGTGCATTTACAATATTCATTGATTTTTGCCATTGAAAAACATGTTTTTCATATACCAGAAATGTTTGAAGCTACTGACTGAATGAAAGGAGGTGGCATCTCACTCTCTTTGAATCTTCTTTATCATGCTAGGATTAGCAGGAAAAAGCAAAAAATTTCAGAATTGCACCTTGCAATGTGGAGATATTACTGTTTGTGCATTTACAATATTCATTGATTTTTGCCATTGAAAAACATGTTTTTCATATACCAGAAATGTTTGAAGCTACTGACTGAATGAAAGGAGCTGGCATCTCACTCTCTTTGAATCTTCTTTATCATGCTAGGATTAACAGGAAAAAGCTAAAAATTTCAGAATTGCACCGTGCAATGTGGAGATATTACTGTTTGTGCATTTACAATATTCATTGATTTTTGCCATTGAAAAACATGTTTTTCATATACCAGAAATGTTTGAAGCTACTGACTGAATGAAAGGAGCTGGCATCTCACTCTCTTTGAATCTTCTTTATCATGCTAGGATTAACAGGAAAAAGCAAAAAATTTCAGAATTGCACCTTGCAATGTGGAGATATTACTGTTTGTGCATTTACAATATTCATTGATTTTTGCCATTGAAAAACGTTTTTCATATACCAGAAATGTTTGAAGCTACTGACTGAATGAAAGGAGCTGGCATCTCACTCTCTTTGAATCTTCTTTATCATGCTAGGATTAGCAGGAAAAAGCAAAAAATTTCAGAATTGCACCTTGCAATGTGGAGATATTACTGTTTGTGCATTTACAATATTCATTGATTTTTGCCATTGAAAAACATGTTTTTCATATACCAGAAATGTTTGAAGCTACTGACTGAATGAAAGGAGCTGGCATCTCACTCTCTTTGAATCTTCTTTATCATGCTAGGATTAACAGGAAAAAGCTAAAAATTTCAGAATTGCACCGTGCAATGTGGAGATATTACTGTTTGTGCATTTACAATATTCATTGATTTTTGCCATTGAAAAACATGTTTTTCATATACCAGAAATGTTTGAAGCTACTGACTGAATGAAAGGAGCTGGCATCTCACTCTTTGAATCTTCTTTATCATGCTGAGGAGCAGGAAAAAGCAAAAAATTTCAGAATTGCACCTTCAATGCGGAGAAATTACTGTTTGTGCATTTACAATATTCATTGATTTTTGCCATTGAAAAACGTCCAGAAATGATTGAAGCTACTGACTGAATGAAAGGAGCTGGCATCTCACTCTCTTTGAATCTTCTTTATCATGCTAAGAGGAGCAGGAAAAAGCAAAAAATTTCAGAATTGCACCTTGCAATGCGGAGAAATTACTGTTTGTGCATTTACAATATTCATTAATTTTTGCCATTGAAAAACATCATGTTATTCATATACCAGAAATGATTGAAGCTACTGACTGAATGAAAGGAGCTGGCATCTCACTCTCTTTGAATCTTCTTTATCATGCTAAGAGGAGCAGGAAAAAGCAAAAAATTTCAGAATTGCACCTTGCAATGCGGAGAAATTACTGTTTGTGCATTTACAATATTCATTGATTTTTGCCATTGAAAAACATCATGTTATTCATATACCAGAAATGTTTGAAGCTACTGACTGAATGAAAGGAGCTGGCATCTCACTCTCTTTGAATCTTCTTTATCATATTAAGAGGAGCAGGAAAAAGCAAAAAATTTCAGAATTGCACCTTGCAATGCGGAGAAATTATTGTTTGTGCATTTACAATATTCATTGATTTTTGCCATTGAAAAACGTCCAGAAATGATTGAAGCTACTGACTGAATGAAAGGAGCTGGCATCTCACTCTCTTTGAATCTTCTTTATCATGCTAAGAGGAGCAGGAAAAAGCAAAAAATTTCAGAATTGCACCTTGCAATGCGGAATTACTGTTTGTGCATTTACAATATTCATTGATTTTTGCCATTGAAAAACGTCCAGAAATGATTGAAGCTACTGACTGAATGAAAGGAGCTGGCATCTCACTCTCTTTGAATCTTCTTTATCATGCTAAGAGGAGCAGGAAAAAGCAAAAAATTTCAGAATTGCACCTTGCAATGCGGAGAAATTACTGTTTGTGCATTTACAATATTCATTGATTTTTGCCATTGAAAAACATGTTTTTCATATACCAGAAATGTTTGAAGCTACTGACTGAATGAAAGGAGCTGGCATCTCACTCTCTTTGAATCTTCTTTATCATGCTAGGATTAGCAGGAAAAAGCAAAAAATTTCAGAATTGCACCTTGCAATGTGGAGATATTACTGTTTGTGCATTTACAATATTCATTGATTTTTGCCATTGAAAAACATGTTTTTCATATACCAGAAATGTTTGAAGCTACTGACAATGAAAGGAGCTGGCATCTCACTCTCTTTGAATCTTCTTTATCATGCTAGGATTAACAGGAAAAAGCAAAAAATTTCAGAATTGCACCTTGCAATGTGGAGATATTACTGTTTGTGCATTTACAATATTCATTGATTTTTGCCATTGAAAAACATGTTTTTCATATACCAGAAATGTTTGAAGCTACTGACTGAATGAAAGGAGCTGGCATCTCACTCTCTTTGAATCTTCTTTATCATGCTAGGATTAACAGGAAAAAGCTAAAAATTTCAGAATTGCACCGTGCAATGTGGAGATATTACTGTTTGTGCATTTACAATATTCATTGATTTTTGCCATTGAAAAACGTTTTTCATATACCAGAAATGTTTGAAGCTACTGACTGAATGAAAGGAGCTGGCATCTCACTCTCTTTGAATCTTCTTTATCATGCTAGGATTAGCAGGAAAAAGCAAAAAATTTCAGAATTGCACCTTGCAATGTGGAGATATTACTGTTTGTGCATTTACAATATTCATTGATTTTTGCCATTGAAAAACATGTTTTTCATATACCAGAAATGTTTGAAGCTACTGACTGAATGAAAGGAGCTGGCATCTCACTCTCTTTGAATCTTCTTTATCATGCTAGGATTAACAGGAAAAAGCAAAAAATTTCAGAATTGCACCTTGCAATGTGGAGATATTACTGTTTGTGCATTTACAATATTCATTGATTTTTGCCATTGAAAAACATGTTTTTCATATACCAGAAATGTTTGAAGCTACTGACTGAATGAAAGGAGCTGGCATCTCACTCTCTTTGAATCTTTATCATGCTAGGATTAACAGGAAAAAGCTAAAAATTTCAGAATTGCACCGTGCAATGTGGAGATATTACTGTTTGTGCATTTACAATATTCATTGATTTTTGCCATTGAAAAACATGTTTTTCATATACCAGAAATGTTTGAAGCTACTGACTGAATGAAAGGAGCTGGCATCTCACTCTCTTTGAATCTTCTTTATCATGCTAGGATTAACAGGAAAAAGCTAAAAATTTCAGAATTGCACCGTGCAATGTGGAGATATTACTGTTTGTGCATTTACAATATTCATTGATTTTTGCCATTGAAAAACATGTTTTTCATATACCAGAAATGTTTGAAGCTACTGACTGAATGAAAGGAGCTGGCATCTCACTCTCTTTGAATCTTCTTTATCATGCTAGGATTAGCAGGAAAAAGCAAAAAATTTCAGAATTGCACCTTGCAATGTGGAGATATTACTGTTTGTGCATTTACAATATTCATTGATTTTTGCCATTGAAATGCATGTTTTTCATATACCAGAAATGTTTGAAGCTACTGACTGAATGAAAGGAGCTGGCATCTCACTCTCTTTGAATCTTCTTTATCATGCTAGGATTAACAGGAAAAAGCAAAAAATTTCAGAATTGCACCTTGCAATGTGGAGATATTACTGTTTGTGCATTTACAATATTCATTGATTTTTGCCATTGAAAAACATGTTTTTCATATACCAGAAATGTTTGAAGCTACTGACTGAATGAAAGGAGCTGGCATCTCACTCTCTTTGAATCTTCTTTATCATGCTAGGATTAGCAGGAAAAAGCAAAAAATTTCAGAATTGCACCTTGCAATGTGGAGATATTACTGTTTGTGCATTTACAATATTCATTGATTTTTGCCATTGAAAAACATGTTTTTCATATACCAGAAATGTTTGAAGCTACTGACTGAATGAAAGGAGCTGGCATCTCACTCTCTTTGAATCTTCTTTATCATGCTAGGATTAACAGGAAAAAGCTAAAAATTTCAGAATTGCACCGTGCAATGTGGAGATATTACTGTTTGTGCATTTACAATATTCATTGATTTTTGCCATTGAAAAACATGTTTTTCATATACCAGAAATGTTTGAAGCTACTGACTGAATGAAAGGAGCTGGCATCTCACTCTCTTTGAATCTTCTTTATCATGCTAGGATTAGCAGGAAAAAGCAAAAAATTTCAGAATTGCACCTTGCAATGTGGAGATATTACTGTTTGTGCATTTACAATATTCATTGATTTTTGCCATTGAAAAACATGTTTTTCATATACCAGAAATGTTTGAAGCTACTGACTGAATGAAAGGAGCTGGCATCTCACTCTCTTTGAATCTTCTTTATCATGCTAGGATTAACAGGAAAAAGCAAAAAATTTCAGAATTGCACCTTGCAATGTGGAGATATTACTGTTTGTGCATTTACAATATTCATTGATTTTTGCCATTGAAAAACATGTTTTTCATATACCAGAAATGTTTGAAGCTACTGACTGAATGAAAGGAGCTGGCATCTCACTCTCTTTGAATCTTCTTTATCATGCTAGGATTAACAGGAAAAAGCTAAAAATTTCAGAATTGCACCGTGCAATGTGGAGATATTACTGTTTGTGCATTTACAATATTCATTGATTTTTGCCATTGAAAAACATGTTTTTCATATACCAGAAATGTTTGAAGCTACTGACTGAATGAAAGGAGCTGGCATCTCACTCTCTTTGAATCTTCTTTATCATGCTAGGATTAGCAGGAAAAAGCAAAAAATTTCAGAATTGCACCTTGCAATGTGGAGATATTACTGTTTGTGCATTTACAATATTCATTGATTTTTGCCATTGAAAAACATGTTTTTCATATACCAGAAATGTTTGAAGCTACTGACTGAATGAAAGGAGCTGGCATCTCACTCTCTTTGAATCTTCTTTATCATGCTAGGATTAACAGGAAAAAGCTAAAAATTTCAGAATTGCACCGTGCAATGTGGAGATATTACTGTTTGTGCATTTACAATATTCATTGATTTTTGCCATTGAAAAACATGTTTTTCATATACCAGAAATGTTTGAAGCTACTGACTGAATGAAAGGAGCTGGCATCTCACTCTCTTTGAATCTTCTTTATCATGCTAGGATTAACAGGAAAAAGCAAAAAATTTCAGAATTGCACCTTGCAATGTGGAGATATTACTGTTTGTGCATTTACAATATTCATTGATTTTTGCCATTGAAAAACATGTTTTTCATATACCAGAAATGTTTGAAGCTACTGACTGAATGAAAGGAGCTGGCATCTCACTCTCTTTGAATCTTCTTTATCATGCTAGGATTAGCAGGAAAAAGCAAAAAATTTCAGAATTGCACCTTGCAATGTGGAGATATTACTGTTTGTGCATTTACAATATTCATTGATTTTTGCCATTAAAAAACATGTTTTTCATATACCAGAAATGTTTGAAGCTACTGACTGAATGAAAGGAGCTGGCATCTCACTCTCTTTGAATCTTCTTTATCATGCTAGGATTAACAGGAAAAAGCTAAAAATTTCAGAATTGCACCGTGCAATGTGGAGATATTACTGTTTGTGCATTTACAATATTCATTGATTTTTGCCATTGAAAAACATGTTTTTCATATACCAGAAATGTTTGAAGCTACTGACTGAATGAAAGGAGCTGGCATCTCACTCTCTTTGAATCTTCTTTATCATGCTAGGATTAGCAGGAAAAAGCAAAAAATTTCAGAATTGCACGTTGCAATGTGGAGATATTACTGTTTGTGCATTTACAATATTCATTGATTTTTGCCATTGAAAAACATGTTTTTCATATACCAGAAATGTTTGAAGCTACTGACTGAATGAAAGGAGCTGGCATCTCACTCTCTTTGAATCTTCTTTATCATGCTAGGATTAACAGGAAAAAGCAAAAAATTTCAGAATTGCACCTTGCAATGTGGAGATATTACTGTTTGTGCATTTACAATATTCATTGATTTTTGCCATTGAAAAACATGTTTTTCATATACCAGAAATGTTTGAAGCTACTGACTGAATGAAAGGAGCTGGCATCTCACTCTCTTTGAATCTTCTTTATCATGCTAGGATTAACAGGAAAAAGCTAAAAATTTCAGAATTGCACCGTGCAATGTGGAGATATTACTGTTTGTGCATTTACAATATTCATTGATTTTTGCCATTGAAAAACATGTTTTTCATATACCAGAAATGTTTGAAGCTACTGACTGAATGAAAGGAGCTGGCATCTCACTCTCTTTGAATCTTCTTTATCATGCTAGGATTAACAGGAAAAAGCTAAAAATTTCAGAATTGCACCGTGCAATGTGGAGATATTACTGTTTGTGCATTTACAATATTCATTGATTTTTGCCATTGAAAAACATGTTTTTCATATACCAGAAATGTTTGAAGCTACTGACTGAATGAAAGGAGCTGGCATCTCACTCTCTTTGAATCTTCTTTATCATGCTAGGATTAGCAGGAAAAAGCAAAAAATTTCAGAATTGCACCTTGCAATGTGGAGATATTACTGTTTGTGCATTTACAATATTCATTGATTTTTGCCATTGAAAAGCATGTTTTTCATATACCAGAAATGTTTGAAGCTACTGACTGAATGAAAGGAGCTGGCATCTCACTCTCTTTGAATCTTCTTTATCATGCTAGGATTAACAGGAAAAAGCAAAAAATTTCAGAATTGCACCTTGCAATGTGGAGATATTACTGTTTGTGCATTTACAATATTCATTGATTTTTGCCATTGAAAAACATGTTTTTCATATACCAGAAATGTTTGAAGCTACTGACTGAATGAAAGGAGCTGGCATCTCACTCTCTTTGAATCTTCTTTATCATGCTAGGATTAGCAGGAAAAAGCAAAAAATTTCAGAATTGCACCTTGCAATGTGGAGATATTACTGTTTGTGCATTTACAATATTCATTGATTTTTGCCATTGAAAAACATGTTTTTCATATACCAGAAATGTTTGAAGCTACTGACTGAATGAAAGGAGCTGGCATCTCACTCTCTTTGAATCTTCTTTATCATGCTAGGATTAACAGGAAAAAGCAAAAAATTTCAGAATTGCACCTTGCAATGTGGAGATATTACTGTTTGTGCATTTACAATATTCATTGATTTTTGCCATTGAAAAACATGTTTTTCATATACCAGAAATGTTTGAAGCTACTGACTGAATGAAAGGAGCTGGCATCTCACTCTCTTTGAATCTTCTTTATCATGCTAGGATTAACAGGAAAAAGCTAAAAATTTCAGAATTGCACCGTGCAATGTGGAGATATTACTGTTTGTGCATTTACAATATTCATTGATTTTTGCCATTGAAAAACATGTTTTTCATATACCAGAAATGTTTGAAGCTACTGACTGAATGAAAGGAGCTGGCATCTCACTCTCTTTGAATCTTCTTTATCATGCTAGGATTAGCAGGAAAAAGCAAAAAATTTCAGAATTGCACGTTGCAATGTGGAGATATTACTGTTTGTGCATTTACAATATTCATTGATTTTTGCCATTGAAAAACATGTTTTTCATATACCAGAAATGTTTGAAGCTACTGACTGAATGAAAGGAGCTGGCATCTCACTCTCTTTGAATCTTCTTTATCATGCTAGGATTAACAGGAAAAAGCTAAAAATTTCAGAATTGCACCGTGCAATGTGGAGATATTACTGTTTGTGCATTTACAATATTCATTGATTTTTGCCATTGAAAAACATGTTTTTCATATACCAGAAATGTTTGAAGCTACTGACTGAATGAAAGGAGCTGGCATCTCACTCTCTTTGAATCTTCTTTATCATGCTAGGATTAGCAGGAAAAAGCAAAAAATTTCAGAATTGCACCTTGCAATGTGGAGATATTACTGTTTGTGCATTTACAATATTCATTGATTTTTGCCATTGAAAAGCATGTTTTTCATATACCAGAAATGTTTGAAGCTACTGACTGAATGAAAGGAGCTGGCATCTCACTCTCTTTGAATCTTCTTTATCATGCTAGGATTAACAGGAAAAAGCAAAAAATTTCAGAATTGCACCTTGCAATGTGGAGATATTACTGTTTGTGCATTTACAATATTCATTGATTTTTGCCATTGAAAAACATGTTTTTCATATACCAGAAATGTTTGAAGCTACTGACTGAATGAAAGGAGCTGGCATCTCACTCTCTTTGAATCTTCTTTATCATGCTAGGATTAGCAGGAAAAAGCAAAAAATTTCAGAATTGCACCTTGCAATGTGGAGATATTACTGTTTGTGCATTTACAATATTCATTGATTTTTGCCATTGAAAAACATGTTTTTCATATACCAGAAATGTTTGAAGCTACTGACTGAATGAAAGGAGCTGGCATCTCACTCTCTTTGAATCTTCTTTATCATGCTAGGATTAACAGGAAAAAGCTAAAAATTTCAGAATTGCACCGTGCAATGTGGAGATATTACTGTTTGTGCATTTACAATATTCATTGATTTTTGCCATTGAAAAACATGTTTTTCATATACCAGAAATGTTTGAAGCTACTGACTGAATGAAAGGAGCTGGCATCTCACTCTCTTTGAATCTTCTTTATCATGCTAGGATTAGCAGGAAAAAGCAAAAAATTTCAGAATTGCACCTTGCAATGTGGAGATATTACTGTTTGTGCATTTACAATATTCATTGATTTTTGCCATTGAAAAACATGTTTTTCATATACCAGAAATGTTTGAAGCTACTGACTGAATGAAAGGAGCTGGCATCTCACTCTCTTTGAATCTTCTTTATCATGCTAGGATTAACAGGAAAAAGCTAAAAATTTCAGAATTGCACCGTGCAATGTGGAGATATTACTGTTTGTGCATTTACAATATTCATTGATTTTTGCCATTGAAAAACATGTTTTTCATATACCAGAAATGTTTGAAGCTACTGACTGAATGAAAGGAGCTGGCATCTCACTGTCTTTGAATCTTCTTTATCATGCTAGGATTAACAGGAAAAAGCAAAAAATTTCAGAATTGCACCTTGCAATGTGGAGATATCACTGTTTGTGCATTTACAATATTCATTGATTTTTGCCATTGAAAAACATGTTTTTCATATACCAGAAATGTTTGAAGCTACTGACTGAATGAAAGGAGCTGGCATCTCACTCTCTTTGAATCTTCTTTATCATGCTAGGATTAGCAGGAAAAAGCAAAAAATTTCAGAATTGCACGTTGCAATGTGGAGATATTACTGTTTGTGCATTTACAATATTCATTGATTTTTGCCATTGAAAAACATGTTTTTCATATACCAGAAATGTTTGAAGCTACTGACTGAATGAAAGGAGCTGGCATCTCACTCTCTTTGAATCTTCTTTATCATGCTAGGATTAACAGGAAAAAGCTAAAAATTTCAGAATTGCACCGTGCAATGTGGAGATATTACTGTTTGTGCATTTACAATATTCATTGATTTTTGCCATTGAAAAACATGTTTTTCATATACCAGAAATGTTTGAAGCTACTGACTGAATGAAAGGAGCTGGCATCTCACTCTCTTTGAATCTTCTTTATCATGCTAGGATTAGCAGGAAAAAGCAAAAAATTTCAGAATTGCACCTTGCAATGTGGAGATATTACTGTTTGTGCATTTACAATATTCATTGATTTTTGCCATTGAAAAACATGTTTTTCATATACCAGAAATGTTTGAAGCTACTGACTGAATGAAAGGAGCTGGCATCTCACTCTCTTTGAATCTTCTTTATCATGCTAGGATTAACAGGAAAAAGCAAAAAATTTCAGAATTGCACCTTGCAATGTGGAGATATTACTGTTTGTGCATTTACAATATTCATTGATTTTTGCCATTGAAAAACATGTTTTTCATATACCAGAAATGTTTGAAGCTACTGACTGAATGAAAGGAGCTGGCATCTCACTCTCTTTGAATCTTCTTTATCATGCTAGGATTAGCAGGAAAAAGCAAAAAATTTCAGAATTGCACCTTGCAATGTGGAGATATTACTGTTTGTGCATTTACAATATTCATTGATTTTTGCCATTGAAAAACATGTTTTTCATATACCAGAAATGTTTGAAGCTACTGACTGAATGAAAGGAGCTGGCATCTCACTCTCTTTGAATCTTCTTTATCATGCTAGGATTAACAGGAAAAAGCTAAAAATTTCAGAATTGCAGCGTGCAATGTGGAGATATTACTGTTTGTGCATTTACAATATTCATTGATTTTTGCCATTGAAAAACATGTTTTTCATATACCAGAAATGTTTGAAGCTACTGACTGAATGAAAGGAGCTGGCATCTCACTCTCTTTGAATCTTCTTTATCATGCTAGGATTAACAGGAAAAAGCAAAAAATTTCAGAATTGCACCTTGCAATGTGGAGATATTACTGTTTGTGCATTTACAATATTCATTGATTTTTGCCATTGAAAAACATGTTTTTCATATACCAGAAATGTTTGAAGCTACTGACTGAATGAAAGGAGCTGGCATCTCACTCTCTTTGAATCTTCTTTATCATGCTAGGATTAACAGGAAAAAGCTAAAAATTTCAGAATTGCACCGTGCAATGTGGAGATATTACTGTTTGTGCATTTACAATATTCATTGATTTTTGCCATTGAAAAACATGTTTTTCATATACCAGAAATGTTTGAAGCTACTGACTGAATGAAAGGAGGTGGCATCTCACTCTCTTTGAATCTTCTTTATCATGCTAGGATTAGCAGGAAAAAGCAAAAAATTTCAGAATTGCACCTTGCAATGTGGAGATATTACTGTTTGTGCATTTACAATATTCATTGATTTTTGCCATTGAAAAACATGTTTTTCATATACCAGAAATGTTTGAAGCTACTGACTGAATGAAAGGAGCTGGCATCTCACTCTCTTTGAATCTTCTTTATCATGCTAGGATTAACAGGAAAAAGCTAAAAATTTCAGAATTGCACCGTGCAATGTGGAGATATTACTGTTTGTGCATTTACAATATTCATTGATTTTTGCCATTGAAAAACATGTTTTTCATATACCAGAAATGTTTGAAGCTACTGACTGAATGAAAGGAGCTGGCATCTCACTCTCTTTGAATCTTCTTTATCATGCTAGGATTAACAGGAAAAAGCAAAAAATTTCAGAATTGCACCTTGCAATGTGGAGATATTACTGTTTGTGCATTTACAATATTCATTGATTTTTGCCATTGAAAAACATGTTTTTCATATACCAGAAATGTTTGAAGCTACTGACTGAATGAAAGGAGCTGGCATCTCACTCTCTTTGAATCTTCTTTATCATGCTAGGATTAGCAGGAAAAAGCAAAAAATTTCAGAATTGCACCTTGCAATGTGGAGATATTACTGTTTGTGCATTTACAATATTCATTGATTTTTGCCATTGAAAAACATGTTTTTCATATACCAGAAATGTTTGAAGCTACTGACTGAATGAAAGGAGCTGGCATCTCACTCTCTTTGAATCTTCTTTATCATGCTAGGATTAACAGGAAAAAGCTAAAAATTTCAGAATTGCACCGTGCAATGTGGAGATATTACTGTTTGTGCATTTACAATATTCATTGATTTTTGCCATTGAAAAACATGTTTTTCATATACCAGAAATGTTTGAAGCTACTGACTGAATGAAAGGAGCTGGCATCTCACTCTTTGAATCTTCTTTATCATGCTGAGGAGCAGGAAAAAGCAAAAAATTTCAGAATTGCACCTTCAATGCGGAGAAATTACTGTTTGTGCATTTACAATATTCATTGATTTTTGCCATTGAAAAACGTCCAGAAATGATTGAAGCTACTGACTGAATGAAAGGAGCTGGCATCTCACTCTCTTTGAATCTTCTTTATCATGCTAAGAGGAGCAGGAAAAAGCAAAAAATTTCAGAATTGCACCTTGCAATGTGGAGAAATTACTGTTTGTGCATTTACAATATTCATTAATTTTTGCCATTGAAAAACATCATGTTATTCATATACCAGAAATGATTGAAGCTACTGACTGAATGAAAGGAGCTGGCATCTCACTCTCTTTGAATCTTCTTTATCATGCTAAGAGGAGCAGGAAAAAGCAAAAAATTTCAGAATTGCACCTTGCAATGCGGAGAAATTACTGTTTGTGCATTTACAATATTCATTGATTTTTGCCATTGAAAAACATCATGTTATTCATATACCAGAAATGTTTGAAGCTACTGACTGAATGAAAGGAGCTGGCATCTCACTCTCTTTGAATCTTCTTTATCATACTAAGAGGAGCAGGAAAAAGCAAAAAATTTCAGAATTGCACCTTGCAATGCGGAGAAATTACTGTTTGTGCATTTACAATATTCATTGATTTTTGCCATTGAAAAACGTCCAGAAATGATTGAAGCTACTGACTGAATGAAAGGAGCTGGCATCTCACTCTCTTTGAATCTTCTTTATCATGCTAAGAGGAGCAGGAAAAAGCAAAAAATTTCAGAATTGCACCTTGCAATGCGGAATTACTGTTTGTGCATTTACAATATTCATTGATTTTTGCCATTGAAAAACGTCCAGAAATGATTGAAGCTACTGACTGAATGAAAGGAGCTGGCATCTCACTCTCTTTGAATCTTCTTTATCATGCTAAGAGGAGCAGGAAAAAGCAAAAAATTTCAGAATTGCACCTTGCAATGCGGAGAAATTACTGTTTGTGCATTTACAATATTCATTGATTTTTGCCATTGAAAAACATGTTTTTCATATACCAGAAATGTTTGAAGCTACTGACTGAATGAAAGGAGCTGGCATCTCACTCTCTTTGAATCTTCTTTATCATGCTAGGATTAGCAGGAAAAAGCAAAAAATTTCAGAATTGCACCTTGCAATGTGGAGATATTACTGTTTGTGCATTTACAATATTCATTGATTTTTGCCATTGAAAAACATGTTTTTCATATACCAGAAATGTTTGAAGCTACTGACAATGAAAGGAGCTGGCATCTCACTCTCTTTGAATCTTCTTTATCATGCTAGGATTAACAGGAAAAAGTAAAAAATTTCAGAATTGCACCTTGCAATGTGGAGATATTACTGTTTGTGCATTTACAATATTCATTGATTTTTGCCATTGAAAAACATGTTTTTCATATACCAGAAATGTTTGAAGCTACTGACTGAATGAAAGGAGCTGGCATCTCACTCTCTTTGAATCTTCTTTATCATGCTAGGATTAACAGGAAAAAGCTAAAAATTTCAGAATTGCACCGTGCAATGTGGAGATATTACTGTTTGTGCATTTACAATATTCATTGATTTTTGCCATTGAAAAACGTTTTTCATATACCAGAAATGTTTGAAGCTACTGACTGAATGAAAGGAGCTGGCATCTCACTCTCTTTGAATCTTCTTTATCATGCTAGGATTAGCAGGAAAAAGCAAAAAATTTCAGAATTGCACCTTGCAATGTGGAGATATTACTGTTTGTGCATTTACAATATTCATTGATTTTTGCCATTGAAAAACATGTTTTTCATATACCAGAAATGTTTGAAGCTACTGACTGAATGAAAGGAGCTGGCATCTCACTCTCTTTGAATCTTCTTTATCATGCTAGGATTAACAGGAAAAAGCAAAAAATTTCAGAATTGCACCTTGCAATGTGGAGATATTACTGTTTGTGCATTTACAATATTCATTGATTTTTGCCATTGAAAAACATGTTTTTCATATACCAGAAATGTTTGAAGCTACTGACTGAATGAAAGGAGCTGGCATCTCACTCTCTTTGAATCTTCTTTATCATGCTAGGATTAACAGGAAAAAGCTAAAAATTTCAGAATTGCACCTTGCAATGTGGAGATATTACTGTTTGTGCATTTACAATATTCATTGATTTTTGCCATTGAAAAACATGTTTTTCATATACCAGAAATGTTTGAAGCTACTGACTGAATGAAAGGAGCTGGCATCTCACTCTCTTTGAATCTTCTTTATCATGCTAGGATTAACAGGAAAAAGCTAAAAATTTCAGAATTGCACCGTGCAATGTGGAGATATTACTGTTTGTGCATTTACAATATTCATTGATTTTTGCCATTGAAAAACATGTTTTTCATATACCAGAAATGTTTGAAGCTACTGACTGAATGAAAGGAGCTGGCATCTCACTCTCTTTGAATCTTCTTTATCATGCTAGGATTAGCAGGAAAAAGCAAAAAATTTCAGAATTGCACCTTGCAATGTGGAGATATTACTGTTTGTGCATTTACAATATTCATTGATTTTTGCCATTGAAAAGCATGTTTTTCATATACCAGAAATGTTTGAAGCTACTGACTGAATGAAAGGAGCTGGCATCTCACTCTCTTTGAATCTTCTTTATCATGCTAGGATTAACAGGAAAAAGCAAAAAATTTCAGAATTGCACCTTGCAATGTGGAGATATTACTGTTTGTGCATTTACAATATTCATTGATTTTTGCCATTGAAAAACATGTTTTTCATATACCAGAAATGTTTGAAGCTACTGACTGAATGAAAGGAGCTGGCATCTCACTCTCTTTGAATCTTCTTTATCATGCTAGGATTAGCAGGAAAAAGCAAAAAATTTCAGAATTGCACCTTGCAATGTGGAGATATTACTGTTTGTGCATTTACAATATTCATTGATTTTTGCCATTGAAAAACATGTTTTTCATATACCAGAAATGTTTGAAGCTACTGACTGAATGAAAGGAGCTGGCATCTCACTCTCTTTGAATCTTCTTTATCATGCTAGGATTAACAGGAAAAAGCAAAAAATTTCAGAATTGCACCTTGCAATGTGGAGATATTACTGTTTGTGCATTTACAATATTCATTGATTTTTGCCATTGAAAAACATGTTTTTCATATACCAGAAATGTTTGAAGCTACTGACTGAATGAAAGGAGCTGGCATCTCACTCTCTTTGAATCTTCTTTATCATGCTAGGATTAACAGGAAAAAGCTAAAAATTTCAGAATTGCACCGTGCAATGTGGAGATATTACTGTTTGTGCATTTACAATATTCATTGATTTTTGCGATTGAAAAACATGTTTTTCATATACCAGAAATGTTTGAAGCTACTGACTGAATGAAAGGAGCTGGCATCTCACTCTCTTTGAATCTTCTTTATCATGCTAGGATTAGCAGGAAAAAGCAAAAAATTTCAGAATTGCACGTTGCAATGTGGAGATATTACTGTTTGTGCATTTACAATATTCATTGATTTTTGCCATTGAAAAACATGTTTTTCATATACCAGAAATGTTTGAAGCTACTGACTGAATGAAAGGAGCTGGCATCTCACTCTCTTTGAATCTTCTTTATCATGCTAGGATTAACAGGAAAAAGCTAAAAATTTCAGAATTGCACCGTGCAATGTGGAGATATTACTGTTTGTGCATTTACAATATTCATTGATTTTTGCCATTGAAAAACATGTTTTTCATATACCAGAAATGTTTGAAGCTACTGACTGAATGAAAGGAGCTGGCATCTCACTCTCTTTGAATCTTCTTTATCATGCTAGGATTAGCAGGAAAAAGCAAAAAATTTCAGAATTGCACCTTGCAATGTGGAGATATTACTGTTTGTGCATTTACAATATTCATTGATTTTTGCCATTGAAAAGCATGTTTTTCATATACCAGAAATGTTTGAAGCTACTGACTGAATGAAAGGAGCTGGCATCTCACTCTCTTTGAATCTTCTTTATCATGCTAGGATTAACAGGAAAAAGCAAAAAATTTCAGAATTGCACCTTGCAATGTGGAGATATTACTGTTTGTGCATTTACAATATTCATTGATTTTTGCCATTGAAAAACATGTTTTTCATATACCAGAAATGTTTGAAGCTACTGACTGAATGAAAGGAGCTGGCATCTCACTCTCTTTGAATCTTCTTTATCATGCTAGGATTAGCAGGAAAAAGCAAAAAATTTCAGAATTGCACCTTGCAATGTGGAGATATTACTGTTTGTGCATTTACAATATTCATTGATTTTTGCCATTGAAAAACATGTTTTTCATATACCAGAAATGTTTGAAGCTACTGACTGAATGAAAGGAGCTGGCATCTCACTCTCTTTGAATCTTCTTTATCATGCTAGGATTAACAGGAAAAAGCAAAAAATTTCAGAATTGCACCTTGCAATGTGGAGATATTACTGTTTGTGCATTTACAATATTCATTGATTTTTGCCATTGAAAAACATGTTTTTCATATACCAGAAATGTTTGAAGCTACTGACTGAATGAAAGGAGCTGGCATCTCACTCTCTTTGAATCTTCTTTATCATGCTAGGATTAGCAGGAAAAAGCAAAAAATTTCAGAATTGCACCTTGCAATGTGGAGATATTACTGTTTGTGCATTTACAATATTCATTGATTTTTGCCATTGAAAAACATGTTTTTCATATACCAGAAATGTTTGAAGCTACTGACTGAATGAAAGGAGCTGGCATCTCACTCTCTTTGAATCTTCTTTATCATGCTAGGATTAACAGGAAAAAGCTAAAAATTTCAGAATTGCACCGTGCAATGTGGAGATATTACTGTTTGTGCATTTACAATATTCATTGATTTTTGCCATTGAAAAACATGTTTTTCATATACCAGAAATGTTTGAAGCTACTGACTGAATGAAAGGAGCTGGCATCTCACTCTCTTTGAATCTTCTTTATCATGCTAGGATTAGCAGGAAAAAGCAAAAAATTTCAGAATTGCACCTTGCAATGTGGAGATATTACTGTTTGTGCATTTACAATATTCATTGATTTTTGCCATTGAAAAACATGTTTTTCATATACCAGAAATGTTTGAAGCTACTGACTGAATGAAAGGAGCTGGCATCTCACTCTCTTTGAATCTTCTTTATCATGCTAGGATTAACAGGAAAAAGCTAAAAATTTCAGAATTGCACCTTGCAATGTGGAGATATCACTGTTTGTGCATTTACAATATTCATTGATTTTTGCCATTGAAAAACATGTTTTTCATATACCAGAAATGTTTGAAGCTACTGACTGAATGAAAGGAGCTGGCATCTCACTCTCTTTGAATCTTCTTTATCATGCTAGGATTAGCAGGAAAAAGCAAAAAATTTCAGAATTGCACGTTGCAATGTGGAGATATTACTGTTTGTGCATTTACAATATTCATTGATTTTTGCCATTGAAAAACATGTTTTTCATATACCAGAAATGTTTGAAGCTACTGACTGAATGAAAGGAGCTGGCATCTCACTCTCTTTGAATCTTCTTTATCATGCTAGGATTAACAGGAAAAAGCTAAAAATTTCAGAATTGCACCGTGCAATGTGGAGATATTACTGTTTGTGCATTTACAATATTCATTGATTTTTGCCATTGAAAAACATGTTTTTCATATACCAGAAATGTTTGAAGCTACTGACTGAATGAAAGGAGCTGGCATCTCACTCTCTTTGAATCTTCTTTATCATGCTAGGATTAGCAGGAAAAAGCAAAAAATTTCAGAATTGCACCTTGCAATGTGGAGATATTACTGTTTGTGCATTTACAATATTCATTGATTTTTGCCATTGAAAAACATGTTTTTCATATACCAGAAATGTTTGAAGCTACTGACTGAATGAAAGGAGCTGGCATCTCACTCTCTTTGAATCTTCTTTATCATGCTAGGATTAACAGGAAAAAGCAAAAAATTTCAGAATTGCACCTTGCAATGTGGAGATATTACTGTTTGTGCATTTACAATATTCATTGATTTTTGCCATTGAAAAACATGTTTTTCATATACCAGAAATGTTTGAAGCTACTGACTGAATGAAAGGAGCTGGCATCTCACTCTCTTTGAATCTTCTTTATCATGCTAGGATTAGCAGGAAAAAGCAAAAAATTTCAGAATTGCACCTTGCAATGTGGAGATATTACTGTTTGTGCATTTACAATATTCATTGATTTTTGCCATTGAAAAACATGTTTTTCATATACCAGAAATGTTTGAAGCTACTGACTGAATGAAAGGAGCTGGCATCTCACTCTCTTTGAATCTTCTTTATCATGCTAGGATTAGCAGGAAAAAGCAAAAAATTTCAGAATTGCACGTTGCAATGTGGAGATATTACTGTTTGTGCATTTACAATATTCATTGATTTTTGCCATTGAAAAACATGTTTTTCATATACCAGAAATGTTTGAAGCTACTGACTGAATGAAAGGAGCTGGCATCTCACTCTCTTTGAATCTTCTTTATCATGCTAGGATTAACAGGAAAAAGCTAAAAATTTCAGAATTGCACCGTGCAATGTGGAGATATTACTGTTTGTGCATTTACAATATTCATTGATTTTTGCCATTGAAAAACATGTTTTTCATATACCAGAAATGTTTGAAGCTACTGACTGAATGAAAGGAGCTGGCATCTCACTCTCTTTGAATCTTCTTTATCATGCTAGGATTAGCAGGAAAAAGCAAAAAATTTCAGAATTGCACCTTGCAATGTGGAGATATTACTGTTTGTGCATTTACAATATTCATTGATTTTTGCCATTGAAAAGCATGTTTTTCATATACCAGAAATGTTTGAAGCTACTGACTGAATGAAAGGAGCTGGCATCTCACTCTCTTTGAATCTTCTTTATCATGCTAGGATTAACAGGAAAAAGCAAAAAATTTCAGAATTGCACCTTGCAATGTGGAGATATTACTGTTTGTGCATTTACAATATTCATTGATTTTTGCCATTGAAAAACATGTTTTTCATATACCAGAAATGTTTGAAGCTACTGACTGAATGAAAGGAGCTGGCATCTCACTCTCTTTGAATCTTCTTTATCATGCTAGGATTAGCAGGAAAAAGCAAAAAATTTCAGAATTGCACCTTGCAATGTGGAGATATTACTGTTTGTGCATTTACAATATTCATTGATTTTTGCCATTGAAAAACATGTTTTTCATATACCAGAAATGTTTGAAGCTACTGACTGAATGAAAGGAGCTGGCATCTCACTCTCTTTGAATCTTCTTTATCATGCTAGGATTAACAGGAAAAAGCAAAAAATTTCAGAATTGCACCTTGCAATGTGGAGATATTACTGTTTGTGCATTTACAATATTCATTGATTTTTGCCATTGAAAAACATGTTTTTCATATACCAGAAATGTTTGAAGCTACTGACTGAATGAAAGGAGCTGGCATCTCACTCTCTTTGAATCTTCTTTATCATGCTAGGATTAGCAGGAAAAAGCAAAAAATTTCAGAATTGCACCTTGCAATGTGGAGATATTACTGTTTGTGCATTTACAATATTCATTGATTTTTGCCATTGAAAAACATGTTTTTCATATACCAGAAATGTTTGAAGCTACTGACTGAATGAAAGGAGCTGGCATCTCACTCTCTTTGAATCTTCTTTATCATGCTAGGATTAACAGGAAAAAGCTAAAAATTTCAGAATTGCACCGTGCAATGTGGAGATATTACTGTTTGTGCATTTACAATATTCATTGATTTTTGCCATTGAAAAACATGTTTTTCATATACCAGAAATGTTTGAAGCTACTGACTGAATGAAAGGAGCTGGCATCTCACTCTCTTTGAATCTTCTTTATCATGCTAGGATTAGCAGGAAAAAGCAAAAAATTTCAGAATTGCACCTTGCAATGTGGAGATATTACTGTTTGTGCATTTACAATATTCATTGATTTTTGCCATTGAAAAACATGTTTTTCATATACCAGAAATGTTTGAAGCTACTGACTGAATGAAAGGAGCTGGCATCTCACTCTCTTTGAATCTTCTTTATCATGCTAGGATTAACAGGAAAAAGCTAAAAATTTCAGAATTGCACCTTGCAATGTGGAGATATCACTGTTTGTGCATTTACAATATTCATTGATTTTTGCCATTGAAAAACATGTTTTTCATATACCAGAAATGTTTGAAGCTACTGACTGAATGAAAGGAGCTGGCATCTCACTCTCTTTGAATCTTCTTTATCATGCTAGGATTAGCAGGAAAAAGCAAAAAATTTCAGAATTGCACGTTGCAATGTGGAGATATTACTGTTTGTGCATTTACAATATTCATTGATTTTTGCCATTGAAAAACATGTTTTTCATATACCAGAAATGTTTGAAGCTACTGACTGAATGAAAGGAGCTGGCATCTCACTCTCTTTGAATCTTCTTTATCATGCTAGGATTAACAGGAAAAAGCTAAAAATTTCAGAATTGCACCGTGCAATGTGGAGATATTACTGTTTGTGCATTTACAATATTCATTGATTTTTGCCATTGAAAAACATGTTTTTCATATACCAGAAATGTTTGAAGCTACTGACTGAATGAAAGGAGCTGGCATCTCACTCTCTTTGAATCTTCTTTATCATGCTAGGATTAGCAGGAAAAAGCAAAAAATTTCAGAATTGCACCTTGCAATGTGGAGATATTACTGTTTGTGCATTTACAATATTCATTGATTTTTGCCATTGAAAAACATGTTTTTCATATACCAGAAATGTTTGAAGCTACTGACTGAATGAAAGGAGCTGGCATCTCACTCTCTTTGAATCTTCTTTATCATGCTAGGATTAACAGGAAAAAGCAAAAAATTTCAGAATTGCACCTTGCAATGTGGAGATATTACTGTTTGTGCATTTACAATATTCATTGATTTTTGCCATTGAAAAACATGTTTTTCATATACCAGAAATGTTTGAAGCTACTGACTGAATGAAAGGAGCTGGCATCTCACTCTCTTTGAATCTTCTTTATCATGCTAGGATTAGCAGGAAAAAGCAAAAAATTTCAGAATTGCACCTTGCAATGTGGAGATATTACTGTTTGTGCATTTACAATATTCATTGATTTTTGCCATTGAAAAACATGTTTTTCATATACCAGAAATGTTTGAAGCTACTGACTGAATGAAAGGAGCTGGCATCTCACTCTCTTTGAATCTTCTTTATCATGCTAGGATTAACAGGAAAAAGCTAAAAATTTCAGAATTGCACCGTGCAATGTGGAGATATTACTGTTTGTGCATTTACAATATTCATTGATTTTTGCCATTGAAAAACATGTTTTTCATATACCAGAAATGTTTGAAGCTACTGACTGAATGAAAGGAGCTGGCATCTCACTCTCTTTGAATCTTCTTTATCATGCTAGGATTAACAGGAAAAAGCAAAAAATTTCAGAATTGCACCTTGCAATGTGGAGATATTACTGTTTGTGCATTTACAATATTCATTGATTTTTGCCATTGAAAAACATGTTTTTCATATACCAGAAATGTTTGAAGCTACTGACTGAATGAAAGGAGCTGGCATCTCACTCTCTTTGAATCTTCTTTATCATGCTAGGATTAACAGGAAAAAGCTAAAAATTTCAGAATTGCACCGTGCAATGTGGAGATATTACTGTTTGTGCATTTACAATATTCATTGATTTTTGCCATTGAAAAACATGTTTTTCATATACCAGAAATGTTTGAAGCTACTGACTGAATGAAAGGAGGTGGCATCTCACTCTCTTTGAATCTTCTTTATCATGCTAGGATTAGCAGGAAAAAGCAAAAAATTTCAGAATTGCACCTTGCAATGTGGAGATATTACTGTTTGTGCATTTACAATATTCATTGATTTTTGCCATTGAAAAACATGTTTTTCATATACCAGAAATGTTTGAAGCTACTGACTGAATGAAAGGAGCTGGCATCTCACTCTCTTTGAATCTTCTTTATCATGCTAGGATTAACAGGAAAAAGCTAAAAATTTCAGAATTGCACCGTGCAATGTGGAGATATTACTGTTTGTGCATTTACAATATTCATTGATTTTTGCCATTGAAAAACATGTTTTTCATATACCAGAAATGTTTGAAGCTACTGACTGAATGAAAGGAGCTGGCATCTCACTCTCTTTGAATCTTCTTTATCATGCTAGGATTAACAGGAAAAAGCAAAAAATTTCAGAATTGCACCTTGCAATGTGGAGATATTACTGTTTGTGCATTTACAATATTCATTGATTTTTGCCATTGAAAAACATGTTTTTCATATACCAGAAATGTTTGAAGCTACTGACTGAATGAAAGGAGCTGGCATCTCACTCTCTTTGAATCTTCTTTATCATGCTAGGATTAGCAGGAAAAAGCAAAAAATTTCAGAATTGCACCTTGCAATGTGGAGATATTACTGTTTGTGCATTTACAATATTCATTGATTTTTGCCATTGAAAAACATGTTTTTCATATACCAGAAATGTTTGAAGCTACTGACTGAATGAAAGGAGCTGGCATCTCACTCTCTTTGAATCTTCTTTATCATGCTAGGATTAACAGGAAAAAGCTAAAAATTTCAGAATTGCACCGTGCAATGTGGAGATATTACTGTTTGTGCATTTACAATATTCATTGATTTTTGCCATTGAAAAACATGTTTTTCATATACCAGAAATGTTTGAAGCTACTGACTGAATGAAAGGAGCTGGCATCTCACTCTTTGAATCTTCTTTATCATGCTGAGGAGCAGGAAAAAGCAAAAAATTTCAGAATTGCACCTTCAATGCGGAGAAATTACTGTTTGTGCATTTACAATATTCATTGATTTTTGCCATTGAAAAACGTCCAGAAATGATTGAAGCTACTGACTGAATGAAAGGAGCTGGCATCTCACTCTCTTTGAATCTTCTTTATCATGCTAAGAGGAGCAGGAAAAAGCAAAAAATTTCAGAATTGCACCTTGCAATGCGGAGAAATTACTGTTTGTGCATTTACAATATTCATTAATTTTTGCCATTGAAAAACATCATGTTATTCATATACCAGAAATGATTGAAGCTACTGACTGAATGAAAGGAGCTGGCATCTCACTCTCTTTGAATCTTCTTTATCATGCTAAGAGGAGCAGGAAAAAGCAAAAAATTTCAGAATTGCACCTTGCAATGCGGAGAAATTACTGTTTGTGCATTTACAATATTCATTGATTTTTGCCATTGAAAAACATCATGTTATTCATATACCAGAAATGTTTGAAGCTACTGACTGAATGAAAGGAGCTGGCATCTCACTCTCTTTGAATCTTCTTTATCATACTAAGAGGAGCAGGAAAAAGCAAAAAATTTCAGAATTGCACCTTGCAATGCGGAGAAATTACTGTTTGTGCATTTACAATATTCATTGATTTTTGCCATTGAAAAACGTCCAGAAATGATTGAAGCTACTGACTGAATGAAAGGAGCTGGCATCTCACTCTCTTTGAATCTTCTTTATCATGCTAAGAGGAGCAGGAAAAAGCAAAAAATTTCAGAATTGCACCTTGCAATGCGGAATTACTGTTTGTGCATTTACAATATTCATTGATTTTTGCCATTGAAAAACGTCCAGAAATGATTGAAGCTACTGACTGAATGAAAGGAGCTGGCATCTCACTCTCTTTGAATCTTCTTTATCATGCTAAGAGGAGCAGGAAAAAGCAAAAAATTTCAGAATTGCACCTTGCAATGCGGAGAAATTACTGTTTGTGCATTTACAATATTCATTGATTTTTGCCATTGAAAAACATGTTTTTCATATACCAGAAATGTTTGAAGCTACTGACTGAATGAAAGGAGCTGGCATCTCACTCTCTTTGAATCTTCTTTATCATGCTAGGATTAGCAGGAAAAAGCAAAAAATTTCAGAATTGCACCTTGCAATGTGGAGATATTACTGTTTGTGCATTTACAATATTCATTGATTTTTGCCATTGAAAAACATGTTTTTCATATACCAGAAATGTTTGAAGCTACTGACAATGAAAGGAGCTGGCATCTCACTCTCTTTGAATCTTCTTTATCATGCTAGGATTAACAGGAAAAAGTAAAAAATTTCAGAATTGCACCTTGCAATGTGGAGATATTACTGTTTGTGCATTTACAATATTCATTGATTTTTGCCATTGAAAAACATGTTTTTCATATACCAGAAATGTTTGAAGCTACTGACTGAATGAAAGGAGCTGGCATCTCACTCTCTTTGAATCTTCTTTATCATGCTAGGATTAACAGGAAAAAGCTAAAAATTTCAGAATTGCACCGTGCAATGTGGAGATATTACTGTTTGTGCATTTACAATATTCATTGATTTTTGCCATTGAAAAACGTTTTTCATATACCAGAAATGTTTGAAGCTACTGACTGAATGAAAGGAGCTGGCATCTCACTCTCTTTGAATCTTCTTTATCATGCTAGGATTAGCAGGAAAAAGCAAAAAATTTCAGAATTGCACCTTGCAATGTGGAGATATTACTGTTTGTGCATTTACAATATTCATTGATTTTTGCCATTGAAAAACATGTTTTTCATATACCAGAAATGTTTGAAGCTACTGACTGAATGAAAGGAGCTGGCATCTCACTCTCTTTGAATCTTCTTTATCATGCTAGGATTAACAGGAAAAAGCAAAAAATTTCAGAATTGCACCTTGCAATGTGGAGATATTACTGTTTGTGCATTTACAATATTCATTGATTTTTGCCATTGAAAAACATGTTTTTCATATACCAGAAATGTTTGAAGCTACTGACTGAATGAAAGGAGCTGGCATCTCACTCTCTTTGAATCTTCTTTATCATGCTAGGATTAACAGGAAAAAGCTAAAAATTTCAGAATTGCACCTTGCAATGTGGAGATATTACTGTTTGTGCATTTACAATATTCATTGATTTTTGCCATTGAAAAACATGTTTTTCATATACCAGAAATGTTTGAAGCTACTGACTGAATGAAAGGAGCTGGCATCTCACTCTCTTTGAATCTTCTTTATCATGCTAGGATTAACAGGAAAAAGCTAAAAATTTCAGAATTGCACCGTGCAATGTGGAGATATTACTGTTTGTGCATTTACAATATTCATTGATTTTTGCCATTGAAAAACATGTTTTTCATATACCAGAAATGTTTGAAGCTACTGACTGAATGAAAGGAGCTGGCATCTCACTCTCTTTGAATCTTCTTTATCATGCTAGGATTAGCAGGAAAAAGCAAAAAATTTCAGAATTGCACCTTGCAATGTGGAGATATTACTGTTTGTGCATTTACAATATTCATTGATTTTTGCCATTGAAAAGCATGTTTTTCATATACCAGAAATGTTTGAAGCTACTGACTGAATGAAAGGAGCTGGCATCTCACTCTCTTTGAATCTTCTTTATCATGCTAGGATTAACAGGAAAAAGCAAAAAATTTCAGAATTGCACCTTGCAATGTGGAGATATTACTGTTTGTGCATTTACAATATTCATTGATTTTTGCCATTGAAAAACATGTTTTTCATATACCAGAAATGTTTGAAGCTACTGACTGAATGAAAGGAGCTGGCATCTCACTCTCTTTGAATCTTCTTTATCATGCTAGGATTAGCAGGAAAAAGCAAAAAATTTCAGAATTGCACCTTGCAATGTGGAGATATTACTGTTTGTGCATTTACAATATTCATTGATTTTTGCCATTGAAAAACATGTTTTTCATATACCAGAAATGTTTGAAGCTACTGACTGAATGAAAGGAGCTGGCATCTCACTCTCTTTGAATCTTCTTTATCATGCTAGGATTAACAGGAAAAAGCAAAAAATTTCAGAATTGCACCTTGCAATGTGGAGATATTACTGTTTGTGCATTTACAATATTCATTGATTTTTGCCATTGAAAAACATGTTTTTCATATACCAGAAATGTTTGAAGCTACTGACTGAATGAAAGGAGCTGGCATCTCACTCTCTTTGAATCTTCTTTATCATGCTAGGATTAACAGGAAAAAGCTAAAAATTTCAGAATTGCACCGTGCAATGTGGAGATATTACTGTTTGTGCATTTACAATATTCATTGATTTTTGCCATTGAAAAACATGTTTTTCATATACCAGAAATGTTTGAAGCTACTGACTGAATGAAAGGAGCTGGCATCTCACTCTCTTTGAATCTTCTTTATCATGCTAGGATTAGCAGGAAAAAGCAAAAAATTTCAGAATTGCACGTTGCAATGTGGAGATATTACTGTTTGTGCATTTACAATATTCATTGATTTTTGCCATTGAAAAACATGTTTTTCATATACCAGAAATGTTTGAAGCTACTGACTGAATGAAAGGAGCTGGCATCTCACTCTCTTTGAATCTTCTTTATCATGCTAGGATTAACAGGAAAAAGCTAAAAATTTCAGAATTGCACCGTGCAATGTGGAGATATTACTGTTTGTGCATTTACAATATTCATTGATTTTTGCCATTGAAAAACATGTTTTTCATATACCAGAAATGTTTGAAGCTACTGACTGAATGAAAGGAGCTGGCATCTCACTCTCTTTGAATCTTCTTTATCATGCTAGGATTAGCAGGAAAAAGCAAAAAATTTCAGAATTGCACCTTGCAATGTGGAGATATTACTGTTTGTGCATTTACAATATTCATTGATTTTTGCCATTGAAAAGCATGTTTTTCATATACCAGAAATGTTTGAAGCTACTGACTGAATGAAAGGAGCTGGCATCTCACTCTCTTTGAATCTTCTTTATCATGCTAGGATTAACAGGAAAAAGCAAAAAATTTCAGAATTGCACCTTGCAATGTGGAGATATTACTGTTTGTGCATTTACAATATTCATTGATTTTTGCCATTGAAAAACATGTTTTTCATATACCAGAAATGTTTGAAGCTACTGACTGAATGAAAGGAGCTGGCATCTCACTCTCTTTGAATCTTCTTTATCATGCTAGGATTAGCAGGAAAAAGCAAAAAATTTCAGAATTGCACCTTGCAATGTGGAGATATTACTGTTTGTGCATTTACAATATTCATTGATTTTTGCCATTGAAAAACATGTTTTTCATATACCAGAAATGTTTGAAGCTACTGACTGAATGAAAGGAGCTGGCATCTCACTCTCTTTGAATCTTCTTTATCATGCTAGGATTAACAGGAAAAAGCTAAAAATTTCAGAATTGCACCGTGCAATGTGGAGATATTACTGTTTGTGCATTTACAATATTCATTGATTTTTGCCATTGAAAAACATGTTTTTCATATACCAGAAATGTTTGAAGCTACTGACTGAATGAAAGGAGCTGGCATCTCACTCTCTTTGAATCTTCTTTATCATGCTAGGATTAGCAGGAAAAAGCAAAAAATTTCAGAATTGCACCTTGCAATGTGGAGATATTACTGTTTGTGCATTTACAATATTCATTGATTTTTGCCATTGAAAAACATGTTTTTCATATACCAGAAATGTTTGAAGCTACTGACTGAATGAAAGGAGCTGGCATCTCACTCTCTTTGAATCTTCTTTATCATGCTAGGATTAACAGGAAAAAGCTAAAAATTTCAGAATTGCACCGTGCAATGTGGAGATATTACTGTTTGTGCATTTACAATATTCATTGATTTTTGCCATTGAAAAACATGTTTTTCATATACCAGAAATGTTTGAAGCTACTGACTGAATGAAAGGAGCTGGCATCTCACTGTCTTTGAATCTTCTTTATCATGCTAGGATTAACAGGAAAAAGCAAAAAATTTCAGAATTGCACCTTGCAATGTGGAGATATCACTGTTTGTGCATTTACAATATTCATTGATTTTTGCCATTGAAAAACATGTTTTTCATATACCAGAAATGTTTGAAGCTACTGACTGAATGAAAGGAGCTGGCATCTCACTCTCTTTGAATCTTCTTTATCATGCTAGGATTAGCAGGAAAAAGCAAAAAATTTCAGAATTGCACGTTGCAATGTGGAGATATTACTGTTTGTGCATTTACAATATTCATTGATTTTTGCCATTGAAAAACATGTTTTTCATATACCAGAAATGTTTGAAGCTACTGACTGAATGAAAGGAGCTGGCATCTCACTCTCTTTGAATCTTCTTTATCATGCTAGGATTAACAGGAAAAAGCTAAAAATTTCAGAATTGCACCGTGCAATGTGGAGATATTACTGTTTGTGCATTTACAATATTCATTGATTTTTGCCATTGAAAAACATGTTTTTCATATACCAGAAATGTTTGAAGCTACTGACTGAATGAAAGGAGCTGGCATCTCACTCTCTTTGAATCTTCTTTATCATGCTAGGATTAGCAGGAAAAAGCAAAAAATTTCAGAATTGCACCTTGCAATGTGGAGATATTACTGTTTGTGCATTTACAATATTCATTGATTTTTGCCATTGAAAAACATGTTTTTCATATACCAGAAATGTTTGAAGCTACTGACTGAATGAAAGGAGCTGGCATCTCACTCTCTTTGAATCTTCTTTATCATGCTAGGATTAACAGGAAAAAGCAAAAAATTTCAGAATTGCACCTTGCAATGTGGAGATATTACTGTTTGTGCATTTACAATATTCATTGATTTTTGCCATTGAAAAACATGTTTTTCATATACCAGAAATGTTTGAAGCTACTGACTGAATGAAAGGAGCTGGCATCTCACTCTCTTTGAATCTTCTTTATCATGCTAGGATTAGCAGGAAAAAGCAAAAAATTTCAGAATTGCACCTTGCAATGTGGAGATATTACTGTTTGTGCATTTACAATATTCATTGATTTTTGCCATTGAAAAACATGTTTTTCATATACCAGAAATGTTTGAAGCTACTGACTGAATGAAAGGAGCTGGCATCTCACTCTCTTTGAATCTTCTTTATCATGCTAGGATTAACAGGAAAAAGCTAAAAATTTCAGAATTGCACCGTGCAATGTGGAGATATTACTGTTTGTGCATTTACAATATTCATTGATTTTTGCCATTGAAAAACATGTTTTTCATATACCAGAAATGTTTGAAGCTACTGACTGAATGAAAGGAGCTGGCATCTCACTCTCTTTGAATCTTCTTTATCATGCTAGGATTAACAGGAAAAAGCAAAAAATTTCAGAATTGCACCTTGCAATGTGGAGATATTACTGTTTGTGCATTTACAATATTCATTGATTTTTGCCATTGAAAAACATGTTTTTCATATACCAGAAATGTTTGAAGCTACTGACTGAATGAAAGGAGCTGGCATCTCACTCTCTTTGAATCTTCTTTATCATGCTAGGATTAGCAGGAAAAAGCAAAAAATTTCAGAATTGCACCTTGCAATGTGGAGATATTACTGTTTGTGCATTTACAATATTCATTGATTTTTGCCATTGAAAAACATGTTTTTCATATACCAGAAATGTTTGAAGCTACTGACTGAATGAAAGGAGCTGGCATCTCACTCTTTGAATCTTCTTTATCATGCTGAGGAGCAGGAAAAAGCAAAAAATTTCAGAATTGCACCTTCAATGCGGAGAAATTACTGTTTGTGCATTTACAATATTCATTGATTTTTGCCATTGAAAAACGTCCAGAAATGATTGAAGCTACTGACTGAATGAAAGGAGCTGGCATCTCACTCTCTTTGAATCTTCTTTATCATGCTAAGAGGAGCAGGAAAAAGCAAAAAATTTCAGAATTGCACCTTGCAATGCGGAGAAATTACTGTTTGTGCATTTACAATATTCATTAATTTTTGCCATTGAAAAACATCATGTTATTCATATACCAGAAATGATTGAAGCTACTGACTGAATGAAAGGAGCTGGCATCTCACTCTCTTTGAATCTTCTTTATCATGCTAAGAGGAGCAGGAAAAAGCAAAAAATTTCAGAATTGCACCTTGCAATGCGGAGAAATTACTGTTTGTGCATTTACAATATTCATTGATTTTTGCCATTGAAAAACATCATGTTATTCATATACCAGAAATGTTTGAAGCTACTGACTGAATGAAAGGAGCTGGCATCTCACTCTCTTTGAATCTTCTTTATCATACTAAGAGGAGCAGGAAAAAGCAAAAAATTTCAGAATTGCACCTTGCAATGCGGAGAAATTACTGTTTGTGCATTTACAATATTCATTGATTTTTGCCATTGAAAAACGTCCAGAAATGATTGAAGCTACTGACTGAATGAAAGGAGCTGGCATCTCACTCTCTTTGAATCTTCTTTATCATGCTAAGAGGAGCAGGAAAAAGCAAAAAATTTCAGAATTGCACCTTGCAATGCGGAATTACTGTTTGTGCATTTACAATATTCATTGATTTTTGCCATTGAAAAACGTCCAGAAATGATTGAAGCTACTGACTGAATGAAAGGAGCTGGCATCTCACTCTCTTTGAATCTTCTTTATCATGCTAAGAGGAGCAGGAAAAAGCAAAAAATTTCAGAATTGCACCTTGCAATGCGGAGAAATTACTGTTTGTGCATTTACAATATTCATTGATTTTTGCCATTGAAAAACATGTTTTTCATATACCAGAAATGTTTGAAGCTACTGACTGAATGAAAGGAGCTGGCATCTCACTCTCTTTGAATCTTCTTTATCATGCTAGGATTAGCAGGAAAAAGCAAAAAATTTCAGAATTGCACCTTGCAATGTGGAGATATTACTGTTTGTGCATTTACAATATTCATTGATTTTTGCCATTGAAAAACATGTTTTTCATATACCAGAAATGTTTGAAGCTACTGACAATGAAAGGAGCTGGCATCTCACTCTCTTTGAATCTTCTTTATCATGCTAGGATTAACAGGAAAAAGTAAAAAATTTCAGAATTGCACCTTGCAATGTGGAGATATTACTGTTTGTGCATTTACAATATTCATTGATTTTTGCCATTGAAAAACATGTTTTTCATATACCAGAAATGTTTGAAGCTACTGACTGAATGAAAGGAGCTGGCATCTCACTCTCTTTGAATCTTCTTTATCATGCTAGGATTAACAGGAAAAAGCTAAAAATTTCAGAATTGCACCGTGCAATGTGGAGATATTACTGTTTGTGCATTTACAATATTCATTGATTTTTGCCATTGAAAAACGTTTTTCATATACCAGAAATGTTTGAAGCTACTGACTGAATGAAAGGAGCTGGCATCTCACTCTCTTTGAATCTTCTTTATCATGCTAGGATTAGCAGGAAAAAGCAAAAAATTTCAGAATTGCACGTTGCAATGTGGAGATATTACTGTTTGTGCATTTACAATATTCATTGATTTTTGCCATTGAAAAACATGTTTTTCATATACCAGAAATGTTTGAAGCTACTGACTGAATGAAAGGAGCTGGCATCTCACTCTCTTTGAATCTTCTTTATCATGCTAGGATTAACAGGAAAAAGCTAAAAATTTCAGAATTGCACCGTGCAATGTGGAGATATTACTGTTTGTGCATTTACAATATTCATTGATTTTTGCCATTGAAAAACATGTTTTTCATATACCAGAAATGTTTGAAGCTACTGACTGAATGAAAGGAGCTGGCATCTCACTCTCTTTGAATCTTCTTTATCATGCTAGGATTAGCAGGAAAAAGCAAAAAATTTCAGAATTGCACCTTGCAATGTGGAGATATTACTGTTTGTGCATTTACAATATTCATTGATTTTTGCCATTGAAAAGCATGTTTTTCATATACCAGAAATGTTTGAAGCTACTGACTGAATGAAAGGAGCTGGCATCTCACTCTCTTTGAATCTTCTTTATCATGCTAGGATTAACAGGAAAAAGCAAAAAATTTCAGAATTGCACCTTGCAATGTGGAGATATTACTGTTTGTGCATTTACAATATTCATTGATTTTTGCCATTGAAAAACATGTTTTTCATATACCAGAAATGTTTGAAGCTACTGACTGAATGAAAGGAGCTGGCATCTCACTCTCTTTGAATCTTTATCATGCTAGGATTAGCAGGAAAAAGCAAAAAATTTCAGAATTGCACCTTGCAATGTGGAGATATTACTGTTTGTGCATTTACAATATTCATTGATTTTTGCCATTGAAAAACATGTTTTTCATATACCAGAAATGTTTGAAGCTACTGACTGAATGAAAGGAGCTGGCATCTCACTCTCTTTGAATCTTCTTTATCATGCTAGGATTAACAGGAAAAAGCTAAAAATTTCAGAATTGCACCGTGCAATGTGGAGATATTACTGTTTGTGCATTTACAATATTCATTGATTTTTGCCATTGAAAAACATGTTTTTCATATACCAGAAATGTTTGAAGCTACTGACTGAATGAAAGGAGCTGGCATCTCACTCTCTTTGAATCTTCTTTATCATGCTAGGATTAACAGGAAAAAGCTAAAAATTTCAGAATTGCACCGTGCAATGTGGAGATATTACTGTTTGTGCATTTACAATATTCATTGATTTTTGCCATTGAAAAACATGTTTTTCATATACCAGAAATGTTTGAAGCTACTGACTGAATGAAAGGAGCTGGCATCTCACTCTCTTTGAATCTTCTTTATCATGCTAGGATTAGCAGGAAAAAGCAAAAAATTTCAGAATTGCACCTTGCAATGTGGAGATATTACTGTTTGTGCATTTACAATATTCATTGATTTTTGCCATTGAAAAACATGTTTTTCATATACCAGAAATGTTTGAAGCTACTGACTGAATGAAAGGAGCTGGCATCTCACTCTCTTTGAATCTTCTTTATCATGCTAGGATTAACAGGAAAAAGCAAAAAATTTCAGAATTGCACCTTGCAATGTGGAGATATTACTGTTTGTGCATTTACAATATTCATTGATTTTTGCCATTGAAAAACGTTTTTCATATACCAGAAATGTTTGAAGCTACTGACTGAATGAAAGGAGCTGGCATCTCACTCTCTTTGAATCTTCTTTATCATGCTAGGATTAGCAGGAAAAAGCAAAAAATTTCAGAATTGCACCTTGCAATGTGGAGATATTACTGTTTGTGCATTTACAATATTCATTGATTTTTGCCATTGAAAAACATGTTTTTCATATACCAGAAATGTTTGAAGCTACTGACTGAATGAAAGGAGCTGGCATCTCACTCTCTTTGAATCTTCTTTATCATGCTAGGATTAACAGGAAAAAGCTAAAAATTTCAGAATTGCACCGTGCAATGTGGAGATATTACTGTTTGTGCATTTACAATATTCATTGATTTTTGCCATTGAAAAACATGTTTTTCATATACCAGAAATGTTTGAAGCTACTGACTGAATGAAAGGAGCTGGCATCTCACTCTCTTTGAATCTTCTTTATCATGCTAGGATTAACAGGAAAAAGCAAAAAATTTCAGAATTGCACCTTGCAATGTGGAGATATTACTGTTTGTGCATTTACAATATTCATTGATTTTTGCCATTGAAAAACATGTTTTTCATATACCAGAAATGTTTGAAGCTACTGACTGAATGAAAGGAGCTGGCATCTCACTCTCTTTGAATCTTCTTTATCATGCTAGGATTAACAGGAAAAAGCTAAAAATTTCAGAATTGCACCGTGCAATGTGGAGATATTACTGTTTGTGCATTTACAATATTCATTGATTTTTGCCATTGAAAAACATGTTTTTCATATACCAGAAATGTTTGAAGCTACTGACTGAATGAAAGGAGCTGGCATCTCACTCTCTTTGAATCTTCTTTATCATGCTAGGATTAACAGGAAAAAGCAAAAAATTTCAGAATTGCACCTTGCAATGTGGAGATATTACTGTTTGTGCATTTACAATATTCATTGATTTTTGCCATTGAAAAACATGTTTTTCATATACCAGAAATGTTTGAAGCTACTGACTGAATGAAAGGAGCTGGCATCTCACTCTCTTTGAATCTTCTTTATCATGCTAGGATTAACAGGAAAAAGCTAAAAATTTCAGAATTGCACCGTGCAATGTGGAGATATTACTGTTTGTGCATTTACAATATTCATTGATTTTTGCCATTGAAAAACATGTTTTTCATATACCAGAAATGTTTGAAGCTACTGACTGAATGAAAGGAGGTGGCATCTCACTCTCTTTGAATCTTCTTTATCATGCTAGGATTAGCAGGAAAAAGCAAAAAATTTCAGAATTGCACCTTGCAATGTGGAGATATTACTGTTTGTGCATTTACAATATTCATTGATTTTTGCCATTGAAAAACATGTTTTTCATATACCAGAAATGTTTGAAGCTACTGACTGAATGAAAGGAGCTGGCATCTCACTCTCTTTGAATCTTCTTTATCATGCTAGGATTAACAGGAAAAAGCTAAAAATTTCAGAATTGCACCGTGCAATGTGGAGATATTACTGTTTGTGCATTTACAATATTCATTGATTTTTGCCATTGAAAAACATGTTTTTCATATACCAGAAATGTTTGAAGCTACTGACTGAATGAAAGGAGCTGGCATCTCACTCTCTTTGAATCTTCTTTATCATGCTAGGATTAACAGGAAAAAGCAAAAAATTTCAGAATTGCACCTTGCAATGTGGAGATATTACTGTTTGTGCATTTACAATATTCATTGATTTTTGCCATTGAAAAACATGTTTTTCATATACCAGAAATGTTTGAAGCTACTGACTGAATGAAAGGAGCTGGCATCTCACTCTCTTTGAATCTTCTTTATCATGCTAGGATTAGCAGGAAAAAGCAAAAAATTTCAGAATTGCACCTTGCAATGTGGAGATATTACTGTTTGTGCATTTACAATATTCATTGATTTTTGCCATTGAAAAACATGTTTTTCATATACCAGAAATGTTTGAAGCTACTGACTGAATGAAAGGAGCTGGCATCTCACTCTCTTTGAATCTTCTTTATCATGCTAGTATTAACAGGAAAAAGCTAAAAATTTCAGAATTGCACCGTGCAATGTGGAGATATTACTGTTTGTGCATTTACAATATTCATTGATTTTTGCCATTGAAAAACATGTTTTTCATATACCAGAAATGTTTGAAGCTACTGACTGAATGAAAGGAGCTGGCATCTCACTCTTTGAATCTTCTTTATCATGCTGAGGAGCAGGAAAAAGCAAAAAATTTCAGAATTGCACCTTCAATGCGGAGAAATTACTGTTTGTGCATTTACAATATTCATTGATTTTTGGCATTGAAAAACGTCCAGAAATGATTGAAGCTACTGACTGAATGAAAGGAGCTGGCATCTCACTCTCTTTGAATCTTCTTTATCATGCTAAGAGGAGCAGGAAAAAGCAAAAAATTTCAGAATTGCACCTTGCAATGCGGAGAAATTACTGTTTGTGCATTTACAATATTCATTAATTTTTGCCATTGAAAAACATCATGTTATTCATATACCAGAAATGATTGAAGCTACTGACTGAATGAAAGGAGCTGGCATCTCACTCTCTTTGAATCTTCTTTATCATGCTAAGAGGAGCAGGAAAAAGCAAAAAATTTCAGAATTGCACCTTGCAATGCGGAGAAATTACTGTTTGTGCATTTACAATATTCATTGATTTTTGCCATTGAAAAACATCATGTTATTCATATACCAGAAATGTTTGAAGCTACTGACTGAATGAAAGGAGCTGGCATCTCACTCTCTTTGAATCTTCTTTATCATACTAAGAGGAGCAGGAAAAAGCAAAAAATTTCAGAATTGCACCTTGCAATGCGGAGAAATTACTGTTTGTGCATTTACAATATTCATTGATTTTTGCCATTGAAAAACGTCCAGAAATGATTGAAGCTACTGACTGAATGAAAGGAGCTGGCATCTCACTCTCTTTGAATCTTCTTTATCATGCTAAGAGGAGCAGGAAAAAGCAAAAAATTTCAGAATTGCACCTTGCAATGCGGAATTACTGTTTGTGCATTTACAATATTCATTGATTTTTGCCATTGAAAAACGTCCAGAAATGATTGAAGCTACTGACTGAATGAAAGGAGCTGGCATCTCACTCTCTTTGAATCTTCTTTATCATGCTAAGAGGAGCAGGAAAAAGCAAAAAATTTCAGAATTGCACCTTGCAATGCGGAGAAATTACTGTTTGTGCATTTACAATATTCATTGATTTTTGCCATTGAAAAACATGTTTTTCATATACCAGAAATGTTTGAAGCTACTGACTGAATGAAAGGAGCTGGCATCTCACTCTCTTTGAATCTTCTTTATCATGCTAGGATTAGCAGGAAAAAGCAAAAAATTTCAGAATTGCACCTTGCAATGTGGAGATATTACTGTTTGTGCATTTACAATATTCATTGATTTTTGCCATTGAAAAACATGTTTTTCATATACCAGAAATGTTTGAAGCTACTGACAATGAAAGGAGCTGGCATCTCACTCTCTTTGAATCTTCTTTATCATGCTAGGATTAACAGGAAAAAGTAAAAAATTTCAGAATTGCACCTTGCAATGTGGAGATATTACTGTTTGTGCATTTACAATATTCATTGATTTTTGCCATTGAAAAACATGTTTTTCATATACCAGAAATGTTTGAAGCTACTGACTGAATGAAAGGAGCTGGCATCTCACTCTCTTTGAATCTTCTTTATCATGCTAGGATTAACAGGAAAAAGCTAAAAATTTCAGAATTGCACCGTGCAATGTGGAGATATTACTGTTTGTGCATTTACAATATTCATTGATTTTTGCCATTGAAAAACGTTTTTCATATACCAGAAATGTTTGAAGCTACTGACTGAATGAAAGGAGCTGGCATCTCACTCTCTTTGAATCTTCTTTATCATGCTAGGATTAGCAGGAAAAAGCAAAAAATTTCAGAATTGCACGTTGCAATGTGGAGATATTACTGTTTGTGCATTTACAATATTCATTGATTTTTGCCATTGAAAAACATGTTTTTCATATACCAGAAATGTTTGAAGCTACTGACTGAATGAAAGGAGCTGGCATCTCACTCTCTTTGAATCTTCTTTATCATGCTAGGATTAACAGGAAAAAGCTAAAAATTTCAGAATTGCACCGTGCAATGTGGAGATATTACTGTTTGTGCATTTACAATATTCATTGATTTTTGCCATTGAAAAACATGTTTTTCATATACCAGAAATGTTTGAAGCTACTGACTGAATGAAAGGAGCTGGCATCTCACTCTCTTTGAATCTTCTTTATCATGCTAGGATTAGCAGGAAAAAGCAAAAAATTTCAGAATTGCACCTTGCAATGTGGAGATATTACTGTTTGTGCATTTACAATATTCATTGATTTTTGCCATTGAAAAGCATGTTTTTCATATACCAGAAATGTTTGAAGCTACTGACTGAATGAAAGGAGCTGGCATCTCACTCTCTTTGAATCTTCTTTATCATGCTAGGATTAACAGGAAAAAGCAAAAAATTTCAGAATTGCACCTTGCAATGTGGAGATATTACTGTTTGTGCATTTACAATATTCATTGATTTTTGCCATTGAAAAACATGTTTTTCATATACCAGAAATGTTTGAAGCTACTGACTGAATGAAAGGAGCTGGCATCTCACTCTCTTTGAATCTTTATCATGCTAGGATTAGCAGGAAAAAGCAAAAAATTTCAGAATTGCACCTTGCAATGTGGAGATATTACTGTTTGTGCATTTACAATATTCATTGATTTTTGCCATTGAAAAACATGTTTTTCATATACCAGAAATGTTTGAAGCTACTGACTGAATGAAAGGAGCTGGCATCTCACTCTCTTTGAATCTTCTTTATCATGCTAGGATTAACAGGAAAAAGCTAAAAATTTCAGAATTGCACCGTGCAATGTGGAGATATTACTGTTTGTGCATTTACAATATTCATTGATTTTTGCCATTGAAAAACATGTTTTTCATATACCAGAAATGTTTGAAGCTACTGACTGAATGAAAGGAGCTGGCATCTCACTCTCTTTGAATCTTCTTTATCATGCTAGGATTAACAGGAAAAAGCTAAAAATTTCAGAATTGCACCGTGCAATGTGGAGATATTACTGTTTGTGCATTTACAATATTCATTGATTTTTGCCATTGAAAAACATGTTTTTCATATACCAGAAATGTTTGAAGCTACTGACTGAATGAAAGGAGCTGGCATCTCACTCTCTTTGAATCTTCTTTATCATGCTAGGATTAGCAGGAAAAAGCAAAAAATTTCAGAATTGCACCTTGCAATGTGGAGATATTACTGTTTGTGCATTTACAATATTCATTGATTTTTGCCATTGAAAAACATGTTTTTCATATACCAGAAATGTTTGAAGCTACTGACTGAATGAAAGGAGCTGGCATCTCACTCTCTTTGAATCTTCTTTATCATGCTAGGATTAACAGGAAAAAGCAAAAAATTTCAGAATTGCACCTTGCAATGTGGAGATATTACTGTTTGTGCATTTACAATATTCATTGATTTTTGCCATTGAAAAACGTTTTTCATATACCAGAAATGTTTGAAGCTACTGACTGAATGAAAGGAGCTGGCATCTCACTCTCTTTGAATCTTCTTTATCATGCTAGGATTAGCAGGAAAAAGCAAAAAATTTCAGAATTGCACCTTGCAATGTGGAGATATTACTGTTTGTGCATTTACAATATTCATTGATTTTTGCCATTGAAAAACATGTTTTTCATATACCAGAAATGTTTGAAGCTACTGACTGAATGAAAGGAGCTGGCATCTCACTCTCTTTGAATCTTCTTTATCATGCTAGGATTAACAGGAAAAAGCTAAAAATTTCAGAATTGCACCGTGCAATGTGGAGATATTACTGTTTGTGCATTTACAATATTCATTGATTTTTGCCATTGAAAAACATGTTTTTCATATACCAGAAATGTTTGAAGCTACTGACTGAATGAAAGGAGCTGGCATCTCACTCTCTTTGAATCTTCTTTATCATGCTAGGATTAACAGGAAAAAGCAAAAAATTTCAGAATTGCACCTTGCAATGTGGAGATATTACTGTTTGTGCATTTACAATATTCATTGATTTTTGCCATTGAAAAACATGTTTTTCATATACCAGAAATGTTTGAAGCTACTGACTGAATGAAAGGAGCTGGCATCTCACTCTCTTTGAATCTTCTTTATCATGCTAGGATTAACAGGAAAAAGCAAAAAATTTCAGAATTGCACCTTGCAATGTGGAGATATTACTGTTTGTGCATTTACAATATTCATTGATTTTTGCCATTGAAAAACATGTTTTTCATATACCAGAAATGTTTGAAGCTACTGACTGAATGAAAGGAGCTGGCATCTCACTCTCTTTGAATCTTTATCATGCTAGGATTAGCAGGAAAAAGCAAAAAATTTCAGAATTGCACCTTGCAATGTGGAGATATTACTGTTTGTGCATTTACAATATTCATTGATTTTTGCCATTGAAAAACATGTTTTTCATATACCAGAAATGTTTGAAGCTACTGACTGAATGAAAGGAGCTGGCATCTCACTCTCTTTGAATCTTCTTTATCATGCTAGGATTAACAGGAAAAAGCTAAAAATTTCAGAATTGCACCGTGCAATGTGGAGATATTACTGTTTGTGCATTTACAATATTCATTGATTTTTGCCATTGAAAAACATGTTTTTCATATACCAGAAATGTTTGAAGCTACTGACTGAATGAAAGGAGCTGGCATCTCACTCTCTTTGAATCTTCTTTATCATGCTAGGATTAACAGGAAAAAGCTAAAAATTTCAGAATTGCACCGTGCAATGTGGAGATATTACTGTTTGTGCATTTACAATATTCATTGATTTTTGCCATTGAAAAACATGTTTTTCATATACCAGAAATGTTTGAAGCTACTGACTGAATGAAAGGAGCTGGCATCTCACTCTCTTTGAATCTTCTTTATCATGCTAGGATTAGCAGGAAAAAGCAAAAAATTTCAGAATTGCACCTTGCAATGTGGAGATATTACTGTTTGTGCATTTACAATATTCATTGATTTTTGCCATTGAAAAACATGTTTTTCATATACCAGAAATGTTTGAAGCTACTGACTGAATGAAAGGAGCTGGCATCTCACTCTCTTTGAATCTTCTTTATCATGCTAGGATTAACAGGAAAAAGCAAAAAATTTCAGAATTGCACCTTGCAATGTGGAGATATTACTGTTTGTGCATTTACAATATTCATTGATTTTTGCCATTGAAAAACGTTTTTCATATACCAGAAATGTTTGAAGCTACTGACTGAATGAAAGGAGCTGGCATCTCACTCTCTTTGAATCTTCTTTATCATGCTAGGATTAGCAGGAAAAAGCAAAAAATTTCAGAATTGCACCTTGCAATGTGGAGATATTACTGTTTGTGCATTTACAATATTCATTGATTTTTGCCATTGAAAAACATGTTTTTCATATACCAGAAATGTTTGAAGCTACTGACTGAATGAAAGGAGCTGGCATCTCACTCTCTTTGAATCTTCTTTATCATGCTAGGATTAACAGGAAAAAGCTAAAAATTTCAGAATTGCACCGTGCAATGTGGAGATATTACTGTTTGTGCATTTACAATATTCATTGATTTTTGCCATTGAAAAACATGTTTTTCATATACCAGAAATGTTTGAAGCTACTGACTGAATGAAAGGAGCTGGCATCTCACTCTCTTTGAATCTTCTTTATCATGCTAGGATTAACAGGAAAAAGCAAAAAATTTCAGAATTGCACCTTGCAATGTGGAGATATTACTGTTTGTGCATTTACAATATTCATTGATTTTTGCCATTGAAAAACATGTTTTTCATATACCAGAAATGTTTGAAGCTACTGACTGAATGAAAGGAGCTGGCATCTCACTCTCTTTGAATCTTCTTTATCATGCTAGGATTAACAGGAAAAAGCTAAAAATTTCAGAATTGCACCGTGCAATGTGGAGATATTACTGTTTGTGCATTTACAATATTCATTGATTTTTGCCATTGAAAAACATGTTTTTCATATACCAGAAATGTTTGAAGCTACTGACTGAATGAAAGGAGGTGGCATCTCACTCTCTTTGAATCTTCTTTATCATGCTAGGATTAGCAGGAAAAAGCAAAAAATTTCAGAATTGCACCTTGCAATGTGGAGATATTACTGTTTGTGCATTTACAATATTCATTGATTTTTGCCATTGAAAAACATGTTTTTCATATACCAGAAATGTTTGAAGCTACTGACTGAATGAAAGGAGCTGGCATCTCACTCTCTTTGAATCTTCTTTATCATGCTAGGATTAACAGGAAAAAGCTAAAAATTTCAGAATTGCACCGTGCAATGTGGAGATATTACTGTTTGTGCATTTACAATATTCATTGATTTTTGCCATTGAAAAACATGTTTTTCATATACCAGAAATGTTTGAAGCTACTGACTGAATGAAAGGAGCTGGCATCTCACTCTCTTTGAATCTTCTTTATCATGCTAGGATTAACAGGAAAAAGCAAAAAATTTCAGAATTGCACCTTGCAATGTGGAGATATTACTGTTTGTGCATTTACAATATTCATTGATTTTTGCCATTGAAAAACATGTTTTTCATATACCAGAAATGTTTGAAGCTACTGACTGAATGAAAGGAGCTGGCATCTCACTCTCTTTGAATCTTCTTTATCATGCTAGGATTAGCAGGAAAAAGCAAAAAATTTCAGAATTGCACCTTGCAATGTGGAGATATTACTGTTTGTGCATTTACAATATTCATTGATTTTTGCCATTGAAAAACATGTTTTTCATATACCAGAAATGTTTGAAGCTACTGACTGAATGAAAGGAGCTGGCATCTCACTCTCTTTGAATCTTCTTTATCATGCTAGGATTAACAGGAAAAAGCTAAAAATTTCAGAATTGCACCGTGCAATGTGGAGATATTACTGTTTGTGCATTTACAATATTCATTGATTTTTGCCATTGAAAAACATGTTTTTCATATACCAGAAATGTTTGAAGCTACTGACTGAATGAAAGGAGCTGGCATCTCACTCTTTGAATCTTCTTTATCATGCTGAGGAGCAGGAAAAAGCAAAAAATTTCAGAATTGCACCTTCAATGCGGAGAAATTACTGTTTGTGCATTTACAATATTCATTGATTTTTGCCATTGAAAAACGTCCAGAAATGATTGAAGCTACTGACTGAATGAAAGGAGCTGGCATCTCACTCTCTTTGAATCTTCTTTATCATGCTAAGAGGAGCAGGAAAAAGCAAAAAATTTCAGAATTGCACCTTGCAATGCGGAGAAATTACTGTTTGTGCATTTACAATATTCATTAATTTTTGCCATTGAAAAACATCATGTTATTCATATACCAGAAATGATTGAAGCTACTGACTGAATGAAAGGAGCTGGCATCTCACTCTCTTTGAATCTTCTTTATCATGCTAAGAGGAGCAGGAAAAAGCAAAAAATTTCAGAATTGCACCTTGCAATGCGGAGAAATTACTGTTTGTGCATTTACAATATTCATTGATTTTTGCCATTGAAAAACGTCCAGAAATGATTGAAGCTACTGACTGAATGAAAGGAGCTGGCATCTCACTCTCTTTGAATCTTCTTTATCATGCTAAGAGGAGCAGGAAAAAGCAAAAAATTTCAGAATTGCACCTTGCAATGCGGAATTACTGTTTGTGCATTTACAATATTCATTGATTTTTGCCATTGAAAAACGTCCAGAAATGATTGAAGCTACTGACTGAATGAAAGGAGCTGGCATCTCACTCTCTTTGAATCTTCTTTATCATGCTAAGAGGAGCAGGAAAAAGCAAAAAATTTCAGAATTGCACCTTGCAATGCGGAGAAATTACTGTTTGTGCATTTACAATATTCATTGATTTTTGCCATTGAAAAACATGTTTTTCATATACCAGAAATGTTTGAAGCTACTGACTGAATGAAAGGAGCTGGCATCTCACTCTCTTTGAATCTTCTTTATCATGCTAGGATTAGCAGGAAAAAGCAAAAAATTTCAGAATTGCACCTTGCAATGTGGAGATATTACTGTTTGTGCATTTACAATATTCATTGATTTTTGCCATTGAAAAACATGTTTTTCATATACCAGAAATGTTTGAAGCTACTGACAATGAAAGGAGCTGGCATCTCACTCTCTTTGAATCTTCTTTATCATGCTAGGATTAGCAGGAAAAAGCAAAAAATTTCAGAATTGCACCTTGCAATGTGGAGATATTACTGTTTGTGCATTTACAATATTCATTGATTTTTGCCATTGAAAAACATGTTTTTCATATACCAGAAATGTTTGAAGCTACTGACTGAATGAAAGGAGCTGGCATCTCACTCTCTTTGAATCTTCTTTATCATGCTAGGATTAACAGGAAAAAGCTAAAAATTTCAGAATTGCACCGTGCAATGTGGAGATATTACTGTTTGTGCATTTACAATATTCATTGATTTTTGCCATTGAAAAACATGTTTTTCATATACCAGAAATGTTTGAAGCTACTGACTGAATGAAAGGAGGTGGCATCTCACTCTCTTTGAATCTTCTTTATCATGCTAGGATTAGCAGGAAAAAGCAAAAAATTTCAGAATTGCACCTTGCAATGTGGAGATATTACTGTTTGTGCATTTACAATATTCATTGATTTTTGCCATTGAAAAACATGTTTTTCATATACCAGAAATGTTTGAAGCTACTGACTGAATGAAAGGAGCTGGCATCTCACTCTCTTTGAATCTTCTTTATCATGCTAGGATTAACAGGAAAAAGCTAAAAATTTCAGAATTGCACCGTGCAATGTGGAGATATTACTGTTTGTGCATTTACAATATTCATTGATTTTTGCCATTGAAAAACATGTTTTTCATATACCAGAAATGTTTGAAGCTACTGACTGAATGAAAGGAGCTGGCATCTCACTCTCTTTGAATCTTCTTTATCATGCTAGGATTAACAGGAAAAAGCAAAAAATTTCAGAATTGCACCTTGCAATGTGGAGATATTACTGTTTGTGCATTTACAATATTCATTGATTTTTGCCATTGAAAAACATGTTTTTCATATACCAGAAATGTTTGAAGCTACTGACTGAATGAAAGGAGCTGGCATCTCACTCTCTTTGAATCTTCTTTATCATGCTAGGATTAGCAGGAAAAAGCAAAAAATTTCAGAATTGCACCTTGCAATGTGGAGATATTACTGTTTGTGCATTTACAATATTCATTGATTTTTGCCATTGAAAAACATGTTTTTCATATACCAGAAATGTTTGAAGCTACTGACTGAATGAAAGGAGCTGGCATCTCACTCTCTTTGAATCTTCTTTATCATGCTAGGATTAACAGGAAAAAGCTAAAAATTTCAGAATTGCACCGTGCAATGTGGAGATATTACTGTTTGTGCATTTACAATATTCATTGATTTTTGCCATTGAAAAACATGTTTTTCATATACCAGAAATGTTTGAAGCTACTGACTGAATGAAAGGAGCTGGCATCTCACTCTTTGAATCTTCTTTATCATGCTGAGGAGCAGGAAAAAGCAAAAAATTTCAGAATTGCACCTTCAATGCGGAGAAATTACTGTTTGTGCATTTACAATATTCATTGATTTTTGCCATTGAAAAACGTCCAGAAATGATTGAAGCTACTGACTGAATGAAAGGAGCTGGCATCTCACTCTCTTTGAATCTTCTTTATCATGCTAAGAGGAGCAGGAAAAAGCAAAAAATTTCAGAATTGCACCTTGCAATGCGGAGAAATTACTGTTTGTGCATTTACAATATTCATTAATTTTTGCCATTGAAAAACATCATGTTATTCATATACCAGAAATGATTGAAGCTACTGACTGAATGAAAGGAGCTGGCATCTCACTCTCTTTGAATCTTCTTTATCATGCTAAGAGGAGCAGGAAAAAGCAAAAAATTTCAGAATTGCACCTTGCAATGCGGAGAAATTACTGTTTGTGCATTTACAATATTCATTGATTTTTGCCATTGAAAAACATCATGTTATTCATATACCAGAAATGTTTGAAGCTACTGACTGAATGAAAGGAGCTGGCATCTCACTCTCTTTGAATCTTCTTTATCATACTAAGAGGAGCAGGAAAAAGCAAAAAATTTCAGAATTGCACCTTGCAATGCGGAGAAATTACTGTTTGTGCATTTACAATATTCATTGATTTTTGCCATTGAAAAACGTCCAGAAATGATTGAAGCTACTGACTGAATGAAAGGAGCTGGCATCTCACTCTCTTTGAATCTTCTTTATCATGCTAAGAGGAGCAGGAAAAAGCAAAAAATTTCAGAATTGCACCTTGCAATGCGGAATTACTGTTTGTGCATTTACAATATTCATTGATTTTTGCCATTGAAAAACGTCCAGAAATGATTGAAGCTACTGACTGAATGAAAGGAGCTGGCATCTCACTCTCTTTGAATCTTCTTTATCATGCTAAGAGGAGCAGGAAAAAGCAAAAAATTTCAGAATTGCACCTTGCAATGCGGAGAAATTACTGTTTGTGCATTTACAATATTCATTGATTTTTGCCATTGAAAAACATGTTTTTCATATACCAGAAATGTTTGAAGCTACTGACTGAATGAAAGGAGCTGGCATCTCACTCTCTTTGAATCTTCTTTATCATGCTAGGATTAGCAGGAAAAAGCAAAAAATTTCAGAATTGCACCTTGCAATGTGGAGATATTACTGTTTGTGCATTTACAATATTCATTGATTTTTGCCATTGAAAAACATGTTTTTCATATACCAGAAATGTTTGAAGCTACTGACAATGAAAGGAGCTGGCATCTCACTCTCTTTGAATCTTCTTTATCATGCTAGGATTAACAGGAAAAAGTAAAAAATTTCAGAATTGCACCTTGCAATGTGGAGATATTACTGTTTGTGCATTTACAATATTCATTGATTTTTGCCATTGAAAAACATGTTTTTCATATACCAGAAATGTTTGAAGCTACTGACTGAATGAAAGGAGCTGGCATCTCACTCTCTTTGAATCTTCTTTATCATGCTAGGATTAACAGGAAAAAGCTAAAAATTTCAGAATTGCACCGTGCAATGTGGAGATATTACTGTTTGTGCATTTACAATATTCATTGATTTTTGCCATTGAAAAACGTTTTTCATATACCAGAAATGTTTGAAGCTACTGACTGAATGAAAGGAGCTGGCATCTCACTCTCTTTGAATCTTCTTTATCATGCTAGGATTAGCAGGAAAAAGCAAAAAATTTCAGAATTGCACCTTGCAATGTGGAGATATTACTGTTTGTGCATTTACAATATTCATTGATTTTTGCCATTGAAAAACATGTTTTTCATATACCAGAAATGTTTGAAGCTACTGACTGAATGAAAGGAGCTGGCATCTCACTCTCTTTGAATCTTCTTTATCATGCTAGGATTAACAGGAAAAAGCTAAAAATTTCAGAATTGCACCTTGCAATGTGGAGATATTACTGTTTGTGCATTTACAATATTCATTGATTTTTGCCATTGAAAAACATGTTTTTCATATACCAGAAATGTTTGAAGCTACTGACTGAATGAAAGGAGCTGGCATCTCACTCTCTTTGAATCTTCTTTATCATGCTAGGATTAACAGGAAAAAGCTAAAAATTTCAGAATTGCACCGTGCAATGTGGAGATATTACTGTTTGTGCATTTACAATATTCATTGATTTTTGCCATTGAAAAACATGTTTTTCATATACCAGAAATGTTTGAAGCTACTGACTGAATGAAAGGAGCTGGCATCTCACTCTCTTTGAATCTTCTTTATCATGCTAGGATTAACAGGAAAAAGCAAAAAATTTCAGAATTGCACCTTGCAATGTGGAGATATTACTGTTTGTGCATTTACAATATTCATTGATTTTTGCCATTGAAAAACATGTTTTTCATATACCAGAAATGTTTGAAGCTACTGACTGAATGAAAGGAGCTGGCATCTCACTCTCTTTGAATCTTCTTTATCATGCTAGGATTAACAGGAAAAAGCAAAGAATTTCAGAATTGCACCTTGCAATGTGGAGATATTACTGTTTGTGCATTTACAATATTCATTGATTTTTGCCATTGAAAAACATGTTTTTCATATACCAGAAATGTTTGAAGCTACTGACTGAATGAAAGGAGCTGGCATCTCACTCTCTTTGAATCTTCTTTATCATGCTAGGATTAACAGGAAAAAGCAAAAAATTTCAGAATTGCACCGTGCAATGTGGAGATATTACTGTTTGTGCATTTACAATATTCATTGATTTTTGCCATTGAAAAACATGTTTTTCATATACCAGAAATGTTTGAAGCTACTGACTGAATGAAAGGAGCTGGCATCTCACTCTCTTTGAATCTTCTTTATCATGCTAGGATTAGCAGGAAAAAGCAAAAAATTTCAGAATTGCACCTTGCAATGTGGAGATATTACTGTTTGTGCATTTACAATATTCATTGATTTTTGCCATTGAAAAACATGTTTTTCATATACCAGAAATGTTTGAAGCTACTGACTGAATGAAAGGAGCTGGCATCTCACTCTCTTTGAATCTTCTTTATCATGCTAGGATTAACAGGAAAAAGCTAAAAATTTCAGAATTGCACCGTGCAATGTGGAGATATTACTGTTTGTGCATTTACAATATTCATTGATTTTTGCCATTGAAAAACATGTTTTTCATATACCAGAAATGTTTGAAGCTACTGACTGAATGAAAGGAGCTGGCATCTCACTCTCTTTGAATCTTCTTTATCATGCTAGGATTAGCAGGAAAAAGCAAAAAATTTCAGAATTGCACCTTGCAATGTGGAGATATTACTGTTTGTGCATTTACAATATTCATTGATTTTTGCCATTGAAAAACATGTTTTTCATATACCAGAAATGTTTGAAGCTACTGACTGAATGAAAGGAGCTGGCATCTCACTCTCTTTGAATCTTCTTTATCATGCTAGGATTAACAGGAAAAAGCTAAAAATTTCAGAATTGCACCGTGCAATGTGGAGATATTACTGTTTGTGCATTTACAATATTCATTGATTTTTGCCATTGAAAAACGTTTTTCATATACCAGAAATGTTTGAAGCTACTGACTGAATGAAAGGAGCTGGCATCTCACTCTCTTTGAATCTTCTTTATCATGCTAGGATTAGCAGGAAAAAGCAAAAAATTTCAGAATTGCACCTTGCAATGTGGAGATATTACTGTTTGTGCATTTACAATATTCATTGATTTTTGCCATTGAAAAACATGTTTTTCATATACCAGAAATGTTTGAAGCTACTGACTGAATGAAAGGAGCTGGCATCTCACTCTCTTTGAATCTTCTTTATCATGCTAGGATTAACAGGAAAAAGCAAAAAATTTCAGAATTGCACCTTGCAATGTGGAGATATTACTGTTTGTGCATTTACAATATTCATTGATTTTTGCCATTGAAAAACATGTTTTTCATATACCAGAAATGTTTGAAGCTACTGACTGAATGAAAGGAGCTGGCATCTCACTCTCTTTGAATCTTCTTTATCATGCTAGGATTAACAGGAAAAAGCTAAAAATTTCAGAATTGCACCTTGCAATGTGGAGATATTACTGTTTGTGCATTTACAATATTCATTGATTTTTGCCATTGAAAAACATGTTTTTCATATACCAGAAATGTTTGAAGCTACTGACTGAATGAAAGGAGCTGGCATCTCACTCTCTTTGAATCTTCTTTATCATGCTAGGATTAACAGGAAAAAGCTAAAAATTTCAGAATTGCACCGTGCAATGTGGAGATATTACTGTTTGTGCATTTACAATATTCATTGATTTTTGCCATTGAAAAACATGTTTTTCATATACCAGAAATGTTTGAAGCTACTGACTGAATGAAAGGAGCTGGCATCTCACTCTCTTTGAATCTTCTTTATCATGCTAGGATTAACAGGAAAAAGCAAAAAATTTCAGAATTGCACCTTGCAATGTGGAGATATTACTGTTTGTGCATTTACAATATTCATTGATTTTTGCCATTGAAAAACATGTTTTTCATATACCAGAAATGTTTGAAGCTACTGACTGAATGAAAGGAGCTGGCATCTCACTCTCTTTGAATCTTCTTTATCATGCTAGGATTAACAGGAAAAAGCAAAGAATTTCAGAATTGCACCTTGCAATGTGGAGATATTACTGTTTGTGCATTTACAATATTCATTGATTTTTGCCATTGAAAAACATGTTTTTCATATACCAGAAATGTTTGAAGCTACTGACTGAATGAAAGGAGCTGGCATCTCACTCTCTTTGAATCTTCTTTATCATGCTAGGATTAACAGGAAAAAGCAAAAAATTTCAGAATTGCACCGTGCAATGTGGAGATATTACTGTTTGTGCATTTACAATATTCATTGATTTTTGCCATTGAAAAACATGTTTTTCATATACCAGAAATGTTTGAAGCTACTGACTGAATGAAAGGAGCTGGCATCTCACTCTCTTTGAATCTTCTTTATCATGCTAGGATTAGCAGGAAAAAGCAAAAAATTTCAGAATTGCACCTTGCAATGTGGAGATATTACTGTTTGTGCATTTACAATATTCATTGATTTTTGCCATTGAAAAACATGTTTTTCATATACCAGAAATGTTTGAAGCTACTGACTGAATGAAAGGAGCTGGCATCTCACTCTCTTTGAATCTTCTTTATCATGCTAGGATTAACAGGAAAAAGCTAAAAATTTCAGAATTGCACCGTGCAATGTGGAGATATTACTGTTTGTGCATTTACAATATTCATTGATTTTTGCCATTGAAAAACATGTTTTTCATATACCAGAAATGTTTGAAGCTACTGACTGAATGAAAGGAGCTGGCATCTCACTCTCTTTGAATCTTCTTTATCATGCTAGGATTAGCAGGAAAAAGCAAAAAATTTCAGAATTGCACCTTGCAATGTGGAGATATTACTGTTTGTGCATTTACAATATTCATTGATTTTTGCCATTGAAAAACATGTTTTTCATATACCAGAAATGTTTGAAGCTACTGACTGAATGAAAGGAGCTGGCATCTCACTCTCTTTGAATCTTCTTTATCATGCTAGGATTAACAGGAAAAAGCAAAAAATTTCAGAATTGCACCTTGCAATGTGGAGATATTACTGTTTGTGCATTTACAATATTCATTGATTTTTGCCATTGAAAAACATGTTTTTCATATACCAGAAATGTTTGAAGCTACTGACTGAATGAAAGGAGCTGGCATCTCACTCTCTTTGAATCTTCTTTATCATGCTAGGATTAACAGGAAAAAGCAAAAAATTTCAGAATTGCACCTTGCAATGTGGAGATATTACTGTTTGTGCATTTACAATATTCATTGATTTTTGCCATTGAAAAACATGTTTTTCATATACCAGAAATGTTTGAAGCTACTGACTGAATGAAAGGAGCTGGCATCTCACTCTCTTTGAATCTTCTTTATCATGCTAGGATTAGCAGGAAAAAGCAAAAAATTTCAGAATTGCACCTTGCAATGTGGAGATATTACTGTTTGTGCATTTACAATATTCATTGATTTTTGCCATTGAAAAACATGTTTTTCATATACCAGAAATGTTTGAAGCTACTGACTGAATGAAAGGAGCTGGCATCTCACTCTCTTTGAATCTTCTTTATCATGCTAGGATTAACAGAAAAAAGCTAAAAATTTCAGAATTGCACCGTGCAATGTGGAGATAGTTTGTGCATTTACAATATTCATTGATTTTTGCCATTGAAAAACATGTTTTTCATATACCAGAAATGTTTGAAGCTACTGACTGAATGAAAGGAGCTGGCATCTCACTCTTTGAATCTTCTTTATCATGCTGAGGAGCAGGAAAAAGCAAAAAATTTCAGAATTGCACCTTCAATGCGGAGAAATTACTGTTTGTGCATTTACAATATTCATTGATTTTTGCCATTGAAAAACGTCCAGAAATGATTGAAGCTACTGACTGAATGAAAGGAGCTGGCATCTCACTCTCTTTGAATCTTCTTTATCATGCTAAGAGGAGCAGGAAAAAGCAAAAAATTTCAGAATTGCACCTTGCAATGCGGAGAAATTACTGTTTGTGCATTTACAATATTCATTAATTTTTGCCATTGAAAAACATCATGTTATTCATATACCAGAAATGATTGAAGCTACTGACTGAATGAAAGGAGCTGGCATCTCACTCTCTTTGAATCTTCTTTATCATGCTAAGAGGAGCAGGAAAAAGCAAAAAATTTCAGAATTGCACCTTGCAATGCGGAGAAATTACTGTTTGTGCATTTACAATATTCATTGATTTTTGCCATTGAAAAACATCATGTTATTCATATACCAGAAATGTTTGAAGCTACTGACTGAATGAAAGGAGCTGGCATCTCACTCTCTTTGAATCTTCTTTATCATACTAAGAGGAGCAGGAAAAAGCAAAAAATTTCAGAATTGCACCTTGCAATGCGGAGAAATTACTGTTTGTGCATTTACAATATTCATTGATTTTTGCCATTGAAAAACGTCCAGAAATGATTGAAGCTACTGACTGAATGAAAGGAGCTGGCATCTCACTCTCTTTGAATCTTCTTTATCATGCTAAGAGGAGCAGGAAAAAGCAAAAAATTTCAGAATTGCACCTTGCAATGCGGAATTACTGTTTGTGCATTTACAATATTCATTGATTTTTGCCATTGAAAAACGTCCAGAAATGATTGAAGCTACTGACTGAATGAAAGGAGCTGGCATCTCACTCTCTTTGAATCTTCTTTATCATGCTAAGAGGAGCAGGAAAAAGCAAAAAATTTCAGAATTGCACCTTGCAATGCGGAGAAATTACTGTTTGTGCATTTACAATATTCATTGATTTTTGCCATTGAAAAACATGTTTTTCATATACCAGAAATGTTTGAAGCTACTGACTGAATGAAAGGAGCTGGCATCTCACTCTCTTTGAATCTTCTTTATCATGCTAGGATTAGCAGGAAAAAGCAAAAAATTTCAGAATTGCACCTTGCAATGTGGAGATATTACTGTTTGTGCATTTACAATATTCATTGATTTTTGCCATTGAAAAACATGTTTTTCATATACCAGAAATGTTTGAAGCTACTGACAATGAAAGGAGCTGGCATCTCACTCTCTTTGAATCTTCTTTATCATGCTAGGATTAACAGGAAAAAGCAAAAAATTTCAGAATTGCACCTTGCAATGTGGAGATATTACTGTTTGTGCATTTACAATATTCATTGATTTTTGCCATTGAAAAACATGTTTTTCATATACCAGAAATGTTTGAAGCTACTGACTGAATGAAAGGAGCTGGCATCTCACTCTCTTTGAATCTTCTTTATCATGCTAGGATTAACAGGAAAAAGCTAAAAATTTCAGAATTGCACCGTGCAATGTGGAGATATTACTGTTTGTGCATTTACAATATTCATTGATTTTTGCCATTGAAAAACATGTTTTTCATATACCAGAAATGTTTGAAGCTACTGACTGAATGAAAGGAGCTGGCATCTCTCTTTGAATCTTCTTTATCATGCTAGGATTAGCAGGAAAAAGCAAAAAATTTCAGAATTGCACCTTGCAATGTGGAGATATTACTGTTTGTGCATTTACAATATTCATTGATTTTTGCCATTGAAAAACATGTTTTTCATATACCAGAAATGTTTGAAGCTACTGACTGAATGAAAGGAGCTGGCATCTCACTCTCTTTGAATCTTCTTTATCATGCTAGGATTAACAGGAAAAAGCAAAAAATTTCAGAATTGCACCTTGCAATGTGGAGATATTACTGTTTGTGCATTTACAATATTCATTGATTTTTGCCATTGAAAAACATGTTTTTCATATACCAGAAATGTTTGAAGCTACTGACTGAATGAAAGGAGCTGGCATCTCACTCTCTTTGAATCTTCTTTATCATGCTAGGATTAACAGGAAAAAGCTAAAAATTTCAGAATTGCACCGTGCAATGTGGAGATATTACTGTTTGTGCATTTACAATATTCATTGATTTTTGCCATTGAAAAACATGTTTTTCATATACCAGAAATGTTTGAAGCTACTGACTGAATGAAAGGAGCTGGCATCTCACTCTCTTTGAATCTTCTTTATCATGCTAGGATTAACAGGAAAAAGCAAAAAATTTCAGAATTGCACCTTGCAATGTGGAGATATCACTGTTTGTGCATTTACAATATTCATTGATTTTTGCCATTGAAAAACATGTTTTTCATATACCAGAAATGTTTGAAGCTACTGACTGAATGAAAGGAGCTGGCATCTCACTCTCTTTGAATCTTCTTTATCATGCTAGGATTAGCAGGAAAAAGCAAAAAATTTCAGAATTGCACGTTGCAATGTGGAGATATTACTGTTTGTGCATTTACAATATTCATTGATTTTTGCCATTGAAAAACATGTTTTTCATATACCAGAAATGTTTGAAGCTACTGACTGAATGAAAGGAGCTGGCATCTCACTCTCTTTGAATCTTCTTTATCATGCTAGGATTAACAGGAAAAAGCTAAAAATTTCAGAATTGCACCGTGCAATGTGGAGATATTACTGTTTGTGCATTTACAATATTCATTGATTTTTGCCATTGAAAAACATGTTTTTCATATACCAGAAATGTTTGAAGCTACTGACTGAATGAAAGGAGCTGGCATCTCACTCTCTTTGAATCTTCTTTATCATGCTAGGATTAGCAGGAAAAAGCAAAAAATTTCAGAATTGCACCTTGCAATGTGGAGATATTACTGTTTGTGCATTTACAATATTCATTGATTTTTGCCATTGAAAAGCATGTTTTTCATATACCAGAAATGTTTGAAGCTACTGACTGAATGAAAGGAGCTGGCATCTCACTCTCTTTGAATCTTCTTTATCATGCTAGGATTAACAGGAAAAAGCAAAAAATTTCAGAATTGCACCTTGCAATGTGGAGATATTACTGTTTGTGCATTTACAATATTCATTGATTTTTGCCATTGAAAAACATGTTTTTCATATACCAGAAATGTTTGAAGCTACTGACTGAATGAAAGGAGCTGGCATCTCACTCTCTTTGAATCTTCTTTATCATGCTAGGATTAGCAGGAAAAAGCAAAAAATTTCAGAATTGCACCTTGCAATGTGGAGATATTACTGTTTGTGCATTTACAATATTCATTGATTTTTGCCATTGAAAAACATGTTTTTCATATACCAGAAATGTTTGAAGCTACTGACTGAATGAAAGGAGCTGGCATCTCACTCTCTTTGAATCTTCTTTATCATGCTAGGATTAACAGGAAAAAGCTAAAAATTTCAGAATTGCACCGTGCAATGTGGAGATATTACTGTTTGTGCATTTACAATATTCATTGATTTTTGCCATTGAAAAACATGTTTTTCATATACCAGAAATGTTTGAAGCTACTGACTGAATGAAAGGAGCTGGCATCTCACTCTCTTTGAATCTTCTTTATCATGCTAGGATTAGCAGGAAAAAGCAAAAAATTTCAGAATTGCACCTTGCAATGTGGAGATATTACTGTTTGTGCATTTACAATATTCATTGATTTTTGCCATTGAAAAGCATGTTTTTCATATACCAGAAATGTTTGAAGCTACTGACTGAATGAAAGGAGCTGGCATCTCACTCTCTTTGAATCTTCTTTATCATGCTAGGATTAACAGGAAAAAGCAAAAAATTTCAGAATTGCACCTTGCAATGTGGAGATATTACTGTTTGTGCATTTACAATATTCATTGATTTTTGCCATTGAAAAACATGTTTTTCATATACCAGAAATGTTTGAAGCTACTGACTGAATGAAAGGAGCTGGCATCTCACTCTCTTTGAATCTTCTTTATCATGCTAGGATTAGCAGGAAAAAGCAAAAAATTTCAGAATTGCACCTTGCAATGTGGAGATATTACTGTTTGTGCATTTACAATATTCATTGATTTTTGCCATTGAAAAACATGTTTTTCATATACCAGAAATGTTTGAAGCTACTGACTGAATGAAAGGAGCTGGCATCTCACTCTCTTTGAATCTTCTTTATCATGCTAGGATTAACAGGAAAAAGCTAAAAATTTCAGAATTGCACCGTGCAATGTGGAGATATTACTGTTTGTGCATTTACAATATTCATTGATTTTTGCCATTGAAAAACATGTTTTTCATATACCAGAAATGTTTGAAGCTACTGACTGAATGAAAGGAGCTGGCATCTCACTCTCTTTGAATCTTCTTTATCATGCTAGGATTAGCAGGAAAAAGCAAAAAATTTCAGAATTGCACCTTGCAATGTGGAGATATTACTGTTTGTGCATTTACAATATTCATTGATTTTTGCCATTGAAAAACATGTTTTTCATATACCAGAAATGTTTGAAGCTACTGACTGAATGAAAGGAGCTGGCATCTCACTCTCTTTGAATCTTCTTTATCATGCTAGGATTAACAGGAAAAAGCTAAAAATTTCAGAATTGCACCGTGCAATGTGGAGATATTACTGTTTGTGCATTTACAATATTCATTGATTTTTGCCATTGAAAAACATGTTTTTCATATACCAGAAATGTTTGAAGCTACTGACTGAATGAAAGGAGCTGGCATCTCACTGTCTTTGAATCTTCTTTATCATGCTAGGATTAACAGGAAAAAGCAAAAAATTTCAGAATTGCACCTTGCAATGTGGAGATATCACTGTTTGTGCATTTACAATATTCATTGATTTTTGCCATTGAAAAACATGTTTTTCATATACCAGAAATGTTTGAAGCTACTGACTGAATGAAAGGAGCTGGCATCTCACTCTCTTTGAATCTTCTTTATCATGCTAGGATTAGCAGGAAAAAGCAAAAAATTTCAGAATTGCACGTTGCAATGTGGAGATATTACTGTTTGTGCATTTACAATATTCATTGATTTTTGCCATTGAAAAACATGTTTTTCATATACCAGAAATGTTTGAAGCTACTGACTGAATGAAAGGAGCTGGCATCTCACTCTCTTTGAATCTTCTTTATCATGCTAGGATTAACAGGAAAAAGCTAAAAATTTCAGAATTGCACCGTGCAATGTGGAGATATTACTGTTTGTGCATTTACAATATTCATTGATTTTTGCCATTGAAAAACATGTTTTTCATATACCAGAAATGTTTGAAGCTACTGACTGAATGAAAGGAGCTGGCATCTCACTCTCTTTGAATCTTCTTTATCATGCTAGGATTAGCAGGAAAAAGCAAAAAATTTCAGAATTGCACCTTGCAATGTGGAGATATTACTGTTTGTGCATTTACAATATTCATTGATTTTTGCCATTGAAAAACATGTTTTTCATATACCAGAAATGTTTGAAGCTACTGACTGAATGAAAGGAGCTGGCATCTCACTCTCTTTGAATCTTCTTTATCATGCTAGGATTAACAGGAAAAAGCTAAAAATTTCAGAATTGCACCGTGCAATGTGGAGATATTACTGTTTGTGCATTTACAATATTCATTGATTTTTGCCATTGAAAAACATGTTTTTCATATACCAGAAATGTTTGAAGCTACTGACTGAATGAAAGGAGCTGGCATCTCACTGTCTTTGAATCTTCTTTATCATGCTAGGATTAACAGGAAAAAGCAAAAAATTTCAGAATTGCACCTTGCAATGTGGAGATATCACTGTTTGTGCATTTACAATATTCATTGATTTTTGCCATTGAAAAACATGTTTTTCATATACCAGAAATGTTTGAAGCTACTGACTGAATGAAAGGAGCTGGCATCTCACTCTCTTTGAATCTTCTTTATCATGCTAGGATTAGCAGGAAAAAGCAAAAAATTTCAGAATTGCACGTTGCAATGTGGAGATATTACTGTTTGTGCATTTACAATATTCATTGATTTTTGCCATTGAAAAACATGTTTTTCATATACCAGAAATGTTTGAAGCTACTGACTGAATGAAAGGAGCTGGCATCTCACTCTCTTTGAATCTTCTTTATCATGCTAGGATTAACAGGAAAAAGCTAAAAATTTCAGAATTGCACCGTGCAATGTGGAGATATTACTGTTTGTGCATTTACAATATTCATTGATTTTTGCCATTGAAAAACATGTTTTTCATATACCAGAAATGTTTGAAGCTACTGACTGAATGAAAGGAGCTGGCATCTCACTCTCTTTGAATCTTCTTTATCATGCTAGGATTAGCAGGAAAAAGCAAAAAATTTCAGAATTGCACCTTGCAATGTGGAGATATTACTGTTTGTGCATTTACAATATTCATTGATTTTTGCCATTGAAAAACATGTTTTTCATATACCAGAAATGTTTGAAGCTACTGACTGAATGAAAGGAGCTGGCATCTCACTCTCTTTGAATCTTCTTTATCATGCTAGGATTAGCAGGAAAAAGCAAAAAATTTCAGAATTGCACCTTGCAATGTGGAGATATTACTGTTTGTGCATTTACAATATTCATTGATTTTTGCCATTGAAAAACATGTTTTTCATATACCAGAAATGTTTGAAGCTACTGACTGAATGAAAGGAGCTGGCATCTCACTCTCTTTGAATCTTCTTTATCATGCTAGGATTAGCAGGAAAAAGCAAAAAATTTCAGAATTGCACCTTGCAATGTGGAGATATTACTGTTTGTGCATTTACAATATTCATTGATTTTTGCCATTGAAAAACATGTTTTTCATATACCAGAAATGTTTGAAGCTACTGACTGAATGAAAGGAGCTGGCATCTCACTCTCTTTGAATCTTCTTTATCATGCTAGGATTAACAGGAAAAAGCTAAAAATTTCAGAATTGCACCGTGCAATGTGGAGATATTACTGTTTGTGCATTTACAATATTCATTGATTTTTGCCATTGAAAAACATGTTTTTCATATACCAGAAATGTTTGAAGCTACTGACTGAATGAAAGGAGCTGGCATCTCACTCTCTTTGAATCTTCTTTATCATGCTAGGATTAGCAGGAAAAAGCAAAAAATTTCAGAATTGCACCTTGCAATGTGGAGATATTACTGTTTGTGCATTTACAATATTCATTGATTTTTGCCATTGAAAAACATGTTTTTCATATACCAGAAATGTTTGAAGCTACTGACTGAATGAAAGGAGCTGGCATCTCACTCTCTTTGAATCTTCTTTATCATGCTAGGATTAACAGGAAAAAGCAAAAAATTTCAGAATTGCACCTTGCAATGTGGAGATATTACTGTTTGTGCATTTACAATATTCATTGATTTTTGCCATTGAAAAACATGTTTTTCATATACCAGAAATGTTTGAAGCTACTGACTGAATGAAAGGAGCTGGCATCTCACTCTCTTTGAATCTTCTTTATCATGCTAGGATTAGCAGGAAAAAGCAAAAAATTTCAGAATTGCACCTTGCAATGTGGAGATATTACTGTTTGTGCATTTACAATATTCATTGATTTTTGCCATTGAAAAACATGTTTTTCATATACCAGAAATGTTTGAAGCTACTGACAATGAAAGGAGCTGGCATCTCACTCTCTTTGAATCTTCTTTATCATGCTAGGATTAACAGGAAAAAGCAAAAAATTTCAGAATTGCACCTTGCAATGTGGAGATATTACTGTTTGTGCATTTACAATATTCATTGATTTTTGCCATTGAAAAACATGTTTTTCATATACCAGAAATGTTTGAAGCTACTGACTGAATGAAAGGAGCTGGCATCTCACTCTCTTTGAATCTTCTTTATCATGCTAGGATTAACAGGAAAAAGCTAAAAATTTCAGAATTGCACCGTGCAATGTGGAGATATTACTGTTTGTGCATTTACAATATTCATTGATTTTTGCCATTGAAAAACATGTTTTTCATATACCAGAAATGTTTGAAGCTACTGACTGAATGAAAGGAGCTGGCATCTCTCTTTGAATCTTCTTTATCATGCTAGGATTAGCAGGAAAAAGCAAAAAATTTCAGAATTGCACCTTGCAATGTGGAGATATTACTGTTTGTGCATTTACAATATTCATTGATTTTTGCCATTGAAAAACATGTTTTTCATATACCAGAAATGTTTGAAGCTACTGACTGAATGAAAGGAGCTGGCATCTCACTCTCTTTGAATCTTCTTTATCATGCTAGGATTAACAGGAAAAAGCAAAAAATTTCAGAATTGCACCTTGCAATGTGGAGATATTACTGTTTGTGCATTTACAATATTCATTGATTTTTGCCATTGAAAAACATGTTTTTCATATACCAGAAATGTTTGAAGCTACTGACTGAATGAAAGGAGCTGGCATCTCACTCTCTTTGAATCTTCTTTATCATGCTAGGATTAACAGGAAAAAGCTAAAAATTTCAGAATTGCACCGTGCAATGTGGAGATATTACTGTTTGTGCATTTACAATATTCATTGATTTTTGCCATTGAAAAACATGTTTTTCATATACCAGAAATGTTTGAAGCTACTGACTGAATGAAAGGAGCTGGCATCTCACTCTCTTTGAATCTTCTTTATCATGCTAGGATTAACAGGAAAAAGCAAAAAATTTCAGAATTGCACCTTGCAATGTGGAGATATCACTGTTTGTGCATTTACAATATTCATTGATTTTTGCCATTGAAAAACATGTTTTTCATATACCAGAAATGTTTGAAGCTACTGACTGAATGAAAGGAGCTGGCATCTCACTCTCTTTGAATCTTCTTTATCATGCTAGGATTAGCAGGAAAAAGCAAAAAATTTCAGAATTGCACGTTGCAATGTGGAGATATTACTGTTTGTGCATTTACAATATTCATTGATTTTTGCCATTGAAAAACATGTTTTTCATATACCAGAAATGTTTGAAGCTACTGACTGAATGAAAGGAGCTGGCATCTCACTCTCTTTGAATCTTCTTTATCATGCTAGGATTAACAGGAAAAAGCTAAAAATTTCAGAATTGCACCGTGCAATGTGGAGATATTACTGTTTGTGCATTTACAATATTCATTGATTTTTGCCATTGAAAAACATGTTTTTCATATACCAGAAATGTTTGAAGCTACTGACTGAATGAAAGGAGCTGGCATCTCACTCTCTTTGAATCTTCTTTATCATGCTAGGATTAGCAGGAAAAAGCAAAAAATTTCAGAATTGCACCTTGCAATGTGGAGATATTACTGTTTGTGCATTTACAATATTCATTGATTTTTGCCATTGAAAAGCATGTTTTTCATATACCAGAAATGATTGAAGCTACTGACTGAATGAAAGGAGCTGGCATCTCACTCTCTTTGAATCTTCTTTATCATGCTAGGATTAACAGGAAAAAGCAAAAAATTTCAGAATTGCACCTTGCAATGTGGAGATATTACTGTTTGTGCATTTACAATATTCATTGATTTTTGCCATTGAAAAACATGTTTTTCATATACCAGAAATGTTTGAAGCTACTGACTGAATGAAAGGAGCTGGCATCTCACGCTCTTTGAATCTTCTTTATCATGCTAGGATTAGCAGGAAAAAGCAAAAAATTTCAGAATTGCACCTTGCAATGTGGAGATATTACTGTTTGTGCATTTACAATATTCATTGATTTTTGCCATTGAAAAACATGTTTTTCATATACCAGAAATGTTTGAAGCTACTGACTGAATGAAAGGAGCTGGCATCTCACTCTCTTTGAATCTTCTTTATCATGCTAGGATTAACAGGAAAAAGCTAAAAATTTCAGAATTGCACCGTGCAATGTGGAGATATTACTGTTTGTGCATTTACAATATTCATTGATTTTTGCCATTGAAAAACATGTTTTTCATATACCAGAAATGTTTGAAGCTACTGACTGAATGAAAGGAGCTGGCATCTCACTCTCTTTGAATCTTCTTTATCATGCTAGGATTAGCAGGAAAAAGCAAAAAATTTCAGAATTGCACCTTGCAATGTGGAGATATTACTGTTTGTGCATTTACAATATTCATTGATTTTTGCCATTGAAAAACATGTTTTTCATATACCAGAAATGTTTGAAGCTACTGACTGAATGAAAGGAGCTGGCATCTCACTCTCTTTGAATCTTCTTTATCATGCTAGGATTAACAGGAAAAAGCAAAAAATTTCAGAATTGCACCTTGCAATGTGGAGATATTACTGTTTGTGCATTTACAATATTCATTGATTTTTGCCATTGAAAAACATGTTTTTCATATACCAGAAATGTTTGAAGCTACTGACTGAATGAAAGGAGCTGGCATCTCACTCTCTTTGAATCTTCTTTATCATGCTAGGATTAACAGGAAAAAGCTAAAAATTTCAGAATTGCACCGTGCAATGTGGAGATATTACTGTTTGTGCATTTACAATATTCATTGATTTTTGCCATTGAAAAACATGTTTTTCATATACCAGAAATGTTTGAAGCTACTGACTGAATGAAAGGAGCTGGCATCTCACTGTCTTTGAATCTTCTTTATCATGCTAGGATTAACAGGAAAAAGCAAAAAATTTCAGAATTGCACCTTGCAATGTGGAGATATCACTGTTTGTGCATTTACAATATTCATTGATTTTTGCCATTGAAAAACATGTTTTTCATATACCAGAAATGTTTGAAGCTACTGACTGAATGAAAGGAGCTGGCATCTCACTCTCTTTGAATCTTCTTTATCATGCTAGGATTAGCAGGAAAAAGCAAAAAATTTCAGAATTGCACGTTGCAATGTGGAGATATTACTGTTTGTGCATTTACAATATTCATTGATTTTTGCCATTGAAAAACATGTTTTTCATATACCAGAAATGTTTGAAGCTACTGACTGAATGAAAGGAGCTGGCATCTCACTCTCTTTGAATCTTCTTTATCATGCTAGGATTAACAGGAAAAAGCTAAAAATTTCAGAATTGCACCGTGCAATGTGGAGATATTACTGTTTGTGCATTTACAATATTCATTGATTTTTGCCATTGAAAAACATGTTTTTCATATACCAGAAATGTTTGAAGCTACTGACTGAATGAAAGGAGCTGGCATCTCACTCTCTTTGAATCTTCTTTATCATGCTAGGATTAGCAGGAAAAAGCAAAAAATTTCAGAATTGCACCTTGCAATGTGGAGATATTACTGTTTGTGCATTTACAATATTCATTGATTTTTGCCATTGAAAAACATGTTTTTCATATACCAGAAATGTTTGAAGCTACTGACTGAATGAAAGGAGCTGGCATCTCACTCTCTTTGAATCTTCTTTATCATGCTAGGATTAACAGGAAAAAGCAAAAAATTTCAGAATTGCACCTTGCAATGTGGAGATATTACTGTTTGTGCATTTACAATATTCATTGATTTTTGCCATTGAAAAACATGTTTTTCATATACCAGAAATGTTTGAAGCTACTGACTGAATGAAAGGAGCTGGCATCTCACTCTCTTTGAATCTTCTTTATCATGCTAGGATTAGCAGGAAAAAGCAAAAAATTTCAGAATTGCACCTTGCAATGTGGAGATATTACTGTTTGTGCATTTACAATATTCATTGATTTTTGCCATTGAAAAACATGTTTTTCATATACCAGAAATGTTTGAAGCTACTGACTGAATGAAAGGAGCTGGCATCTCACTCTCTTTGAATCTTCTTTATCATGCTAGGATTAACAGGAAAAAGCTAAAAATTTCAGAATTGCACCGTGCAATGTGGAGATATTACTGTTTGTGCATTTACAATATTCATTGATTTTTGCCATTGAAAAACATGTTTTTCATATACCAGAAATGTTTGAAGCTACTGACTGAATGAAAGGAGCTGGCATCTCACTCTCTTTGAATCTTCTTTATCATGCTAGGATTAGCAGGAAAAAGCAAAAAATTTCAGAATTGCACCTTGCAATGTGGAGATATTACTGTTTGTGCATTTACAATATTCATTGATTTTTGCCATTGAAAAACATGTTTTTCATATACCAGAAATGTTTGAAGCTACTGACTGAATGAAAGGAGCGGGCATCTCACTCTCTTTGAATCTTCTTTATCATGCTAGGATTAACAGGAAAAAGCAAAAAATTTCAGAATTGCACCTTGCAATGTGGAGATATTACTGTTTGTGCATTTACAATATTCATTGATTTTTGCCATTGAAAAACATGTTTTTCATATACCAGAAATGTTTGAAGCTACTGACTGAATGAAAGGAGCTGGCATCTCACTCTCTTTGAATCTTTATCATGCTAGGATTAACAGGAAAAAGCTAAAAATTTCAGAATTGCACCGTGCAATGTGGAGATATTACTGTTTGTGCATTTACAATATTCATTGATTTTTGCCATTGAAAAACATGTTTTTCATATACCAGAAATGTTTGAAGCTACTGACTGAATGAAAGGAGGTGGCATCTCACTCTCTTTGAATCTTCTTTATCATGCTAGGATTAGCAGGAAAAAGCAAAAAATTTCAGAATTGCACCTTGCAATGTGGAGATATTACTGTTTGTGCATTTACAATATTCATTGATTTTTGCCATTGAAAAACATGTTTTTCATATACCAGAAATGTTTGAAGCTACTGACTGAATGAAAGGAGCTGGCATCTCACTCTCTTTGAATCTTCTTTATCATGCTAGGATTAACAGGAAAAAGCAAAAAATTTCAGAATTGCACCTTGCAATGTGGAGATATTACTGTTTGTGCATTTACAATATTCATTGATTTTTGCCATTGAAAAACATGTTTTTCATATACCAGAAATGTTTGAAGCTACTGACTGAATGAAAGGAGCTGGCATCTCACTCTCTTTGAATCTTCTTTATCATGCTAGGATTAACAGGAAAAAGCTAAAAATTTCAGAATTGCACCGTGCAATGTGGAGATATTACTGTTTGTGCATTTACAATATTCATTGATTTTTGCCATTGAAAAACATGTTTTTCATATACCAGAAATGTTTGAAGCTACTGACTGAATGAAAGGAGCTGGCATCTCACTGTCTTTGAATCTTCTTTATCATGCTAGGATTAACAGGAAAAAGCAAAAAATTTCAGAATTGCACCTTGCAATGTGGAGATATCACTGTTTGTGCATTTACAATATTCATTGATTTTTGCCATTGAAAAACATGTTTTTCATATACCAGAAATGTTTGAAGCTACTGACTGAATGAAAGGAGCGGGCATCTCACTCTCTTTGAATCTTCTTTATCATGCTAGGATTAACAGGAAAAAGCAAAAAATTTCAGAATTGCACCTTGCAATGTGGAGATATTACTGTTTGTGCATTTACAATATTCATTGATTTTTGCCATTGAAAAACATGTTTTTCATATACCAGAAATGTTTGAAGCTACTGACTGAATGAAAGGAGCTGGCATCTCACTCTCTTTGAATCTTTATCATGCTAGGATTAACAGGAAAAAGCTAAAAATTTCAGAATTGCACCGTGCAATGTGGAGATATTACTGTTTGTGCATTTACAATATTCATTGATTTTTGCCATTGAAAAACATGTTTTTCATATACCAGAAATGTTTGAAGCTACTGACTGAATGAAAGGAGCTGGCATCTCACTGTCTTTGAATCTTCTTTATCATGCTAGGATTAACAGGAAAAAGCAAAAAATTTCAGAATTGCACCTTGCAATGTGGAGATATCACTGTTTGTGCATTTACAATATTCATTGATTTTTGCCATTGAAAAACATGTTTTTCATATACCAGAAATGTTTGAAGCTACTGACTGAATGAAAGGAGCTGGCATCTCACTCTCTTTGAATCTTCTTTATCATGCTAGGATTAGCAGGAAAAAGCAAAAAATTTCAGAATTGCACGTTGCAATGTGGAGATATTACTGTTTGTGCATTTACAATATTCATTGATTTTTGCCATTGAAAAACATGTTTTTCATATACCAGAAATGTTTGAAGCTACTGACTGAATGAAAGGAGCTGGCATCTCACTCTCTTTGAATCTTCTTTATCATGCTAGGATTAACAGGAAAAAGCTAAAAATTTCAGAATTGCACCGTGCAATGTGGAGATATTACTGTTTGTGCATTTACAATATTCATTGATTTTTGCCATTGAAAAACATGTTTTTCATATACCAGAAATGTTTGAAGCTACTGACTGAATGAAAGGAGCTGGCATCTCACTCTCTTTGAATCTTCTTTATCATGCTAGGATTAGCAGGAAAAAGCAAAAAATTTCAGAATTGCACCTTGCAATGTGGAGATATTACTGTTTGTGCATTTACAATATTCATTGATTTTTGCCATTGAAAAACATGTTTTTCATATACCAGAAATGTTTGAAGCTACTGACTGAATGAAAGGAGCTGGCATCTCACTCTCTTTGAATCTTCTTTATCATGCTAGGATTAACAGGAAAAAGCTAAAAATTTCAGAATTGCACCGTGCAATGTGGAGATATTACTGTTTGTGCATTTACAATATTCATTGATTTTTGCCATTGAAAAACATGTTTTTCATATACCAGAAATGTTTGAAGCTACTGACTGAATGAAAGGAGCTGGCATCTCACTGTCTTTGAATCTTCTTTATCATGCTAGGATTAACAGGAAAAAGCAAAAAATTTCAGAATTGCACCTTGCAATGTGGAGATATCACTGTTTGTGCATTTACAATATTCATTGATTTTTGCCATTGAAAAACATGTTTTTCATATACCAGAAATGTTTGAAGCTACTGACTGAATGAAAGGAGCTGGCATCTCACTCTCTTTGAATCTTCTTTATCATGCTAGGATTAGCAGGAAAAAGCAAAAAATTTCAGAATTGCACGTTGCAATGTGGAGATATTACTGTTTGTGCATTTACAATATTCATTGATTTTTGCCATTGAAAAACATGTTTTTCATATACCAGAAATGTTTGAAGCTACTGACTGAATGAAAGGAGCTGGCATCTCACTCTCTTTGAATCTTCTTTATCATGCTAGGATTAACAGGAAAAAGCTAAAAATTTCAGAATTGCACCGTGCAATGTGGAGATATTACTGTTTGTGCATTTACAATATTCATTGATTTTTGCCATTGAAAAACATGTTTTTCATATACCAGAAATGTTTGAAGCTACTGACTGAATGAAAGGAGCTGGCATCTCACTCTCTTTGAATCTTCTTTATCATGCTAGGATTAGCAGGAAAAAGCAAAAAATTTCAGAATTGCACCTTGCAATGTGGAGATATTACTGTTTGTGCATTTACAATATTCATTGATTTTTGCCATTGAAAAACATGTTTTTCATATACCAGAAATGTTTGAAGCTACTGACTGAATGAAAGGAGCTGGCATCTCACTCTCTTTGAATCTTCTTTATCATGCTAGGATTAGCAGGAAAAAGCAAAAAATTTCAGAATTGCACCTTGCAATGTGGAGATATTACTGTTTGTGCATTTACAATATTCATTGATTTTTGCCATTGAAAAACATGTTTTTCATATACCAGAAATGTTTGAAGCTACTGACTGAATGAAAGG